>NC_081543.1:29420717-29427912 GCF_901000735.1 Corylus avellana | reverse complement strand
ATGTACCATCATACTTGGACAATTTTATACCAGATGAGCAAGGCGACTTGGATGGCTTAGCATCTACCATGTGAACCCTGTGTAACAAGTCTACTATATATTTGGCTTGGCATAAATGCAAGCCCATGGAAGTTCTCGTGGCCTGGATGCCAAGGAAGAAGGCAAGTGGGCCAAGGTCCTTTAGGGGAAATTCACCCTGTAGATGAGATATGAGAGAAGTGATTGCTGCATCATCAGACCCAGTGAGGATAATGTCATCTACGTAAATCAGCATGAACAATTTAATAGTGCCATTATGAAAAATAAACAGTGATGGATCAACTAGAGAAGCAATGAAACCCAAATCAAGTAAGAATGTTGACAATCTAGTAAACCAAGCTCTTGGTGCTTGTTTCAGCCCATACAAAGATTTATGAAGCTTGCATACGTAGTGAGGATGCACCTTGTCCACAAAGCCTTGGGGTTGTTCCATATACACCTCCTCTCCAAGATAACCATGCAAGAAGGCATTAGAGATATCCAATTGACGAATGGACCAATCAAATTGGACAGCTAAACTGAGAACAACTCGAATAGTAGATGGCTTGATCACAGGACTAAACGTTTCAGTATAATCGATGCCACATTGCTGCTCAAAACCTCGTGCCACAAGGCGAGCTTTAAATCTGTCCACTGAGCCATCAGACTTTTGTTTGATCTTATATACCCATTTATTGCGGATAATATTTTTATCAATAGGTCTAGGACACAAAGTCCAAGTGCCATTAGATATAAGAGCTTGAAATTCCTGCAACATAGCATCTTTCCATCTTGAATCAATGAAAGCCTTGGTGAAGCTACTGGGTTCCTTTTCGGATAACACTGTATGAAACATTTTGAGAGGATGTCTAGAGTGATAAAGTTGAAACTCAGAAAAGGATTTGGGTTTAAGTAACCCTGTCTTAGAGCGAGTGGTCATTGGGTGTGTAATTGTAGGAGCAGCAGGAGATGAATTGGTCAAGGGAAGGGAAGTCATAGATGAGGGCATGGCAGTAGGAATGATAAAAGTGTTGGTGGGTGGGGTAGGTGAGGTTATGGTAGTAGGAATGATAATATTGTTGGTGGGTGGGGTAGGTGAGGTCATGGCATTTTCGGTGGGTGGGGTAGGAAAAGGGTGTATGGTGGAAGATGTACTTGGTGAAGGAGTGCTAGGTGGGCTTATAATAGGAATATCATTATGTGTAGTATTAGAATCACAAAAAGAAAAAACTGAAGGTACAAGAGTACTTACTGGAAGTGAAAAAGGAGGATCATTCTGTGCAGTGATCTTGGAGGGCATCCGTGAGGCATCATTTTCTTGGGCTGGAAAAGAACTCTCATCAAAAACCACATGGCGGGAAAGGTACACTTTGTTAGTATTAGGATCTAAACACTTGTAACCTGCGTGATTATAACCAAGAAAAATACAAGGTTTAGACCTATATTCTAACTTGTGTAATCCATATGGACGAAGGAGAGGATAGCATTTGCAGCCAAACACTCGAAGAGCTTGATAATCAGGTTCTTTCTTATACAACTTGGAAAAAGGAGACTTGGACTGAAGAATGGGTGTTGGTAGCCGATTAATAATAAAAATTGCCGTAAGAAATGCATCAACCCAATACTTATTTGACAATTTTGAATGAGCAAGGAGTGTCAATCCTGTCTCAAGAACATGCCTTAATTTTCTTTCGGCAAGACCATTTTGTTGAGACGTATGAGGACAAGATTTTCTATGAATAATCCCAGATTTAGTCAAAAAGGATTGGAAGTGAAGAGAATTGTACTCTCCTCCTCCATCGGATTGAAGTTGTTTGATAGTGACTGAGAAATGATTCTCAACCATAAGTTTAAATTTAATGAATGTATCAAACACTTCAGATTTAGCGTACAAAGGATAAATCCATGAAAATCTAGAATAATCATCTATAAAGATGACATAGTATCTATACCCAGTTACGGATGGAACTGGGGAAGTCCAAACATCCGTATGTATAAGTTGCAAAGGTTGAGTTGAAACTCGATTAGAAGGTGAAAAAGATTGTCGTTTACCTTTGCCCAATTGACAAGACGAACAAACAATATTTTTATTAAAATCTTTAAGAGACAAAGGAAGTTCAAATTTCTTAACAACACTAGAAACTACATCAAATGAAGAATGACCTAATCGAAAATGCCACCCCATAGCAGAGGTTCTTATTCCAAGGAAAGCTGTAAAAGATTGATGATTTTTGAGAGAGGTCTTGTGAAGCCGAAGAGGGTAGAGTCCATTTTCACTTTTGCCCGCCAGGAGCACCGCATGAGTCTGATAATCCTTCACAAAAAAATGATGGGCTGTTAGAATAAAATAGCAGTCGTTATCTAGACAAAAACGCTGAATAGATAATAAATTTGCCATAGAATTGGGACAGTGAAGAACATTTTTAAGAGCAAATTTAGTATTAGAGGAAGAAAAGAGAGTGGAGGAACCAGTGTTTTCAATAGAGAGCCCAGCACCATTCCCCATTGCTACAGTTTCATCATTTTGAAAAGGCTGCTGGACTTGCAGATTCTCAAGCTCATTTGTTATATGGGCATTGGCACCACTATCAGCCAACCACGGTTGATGATCATCAAAATTTGAATTAGTCTGTGCAACCATCGCTGCAAGTTGAGGAGGGGGATGTCTGCCTTGATAAGAGAAATCCATTCGATGAAAACAATCAAGTGCCTGGTGGCTAGTCTTCCCACAAATCTGGCATGGAGGTCTGCCGTTGTTGTTGAAGTAAGATGAACCAGTGTTGTTCTGTCCATTGTGGCCAGGCTGGAATGAAGGTGTTGTAGGGCGTCTTTGACCTTCACCAGAAAGGTTGGAGCGTTGTGGTGGGGAATAATTGGAGTATGGCCGTTGTGGTGGGGAATAATTGGAGTATGGCCGAGGAGAGAAATTAGGAGCACCCCTTGATGGAAACCGTGTCTGCTGCATTTGATGTTGTGTTGGTTTGTTGGTCCTTGGTGAAAAAGGACGAGGAGGCCCACCACCTTGACTTTTGTTGGAGTATAATGCCACCATACCTTCATTAGCCACAACTTGTTGCTGCTGGAGGAGAGTGTCATGACTCAATAGTTCATCATGAAAGTCACTAAAGGAGAGTGATTTGTTTCGGGTAACCAAAGAATATGAAGATATAAAGGCATTGAAGGAAGGATTAAGGCCCCCCAATATGAAGAAGATAAGTTCCTCATCATCCAAAGGCTTACCAGCAACTGCAAGCTCATCAGCCCAGCCCTTTGCAGTTTGCATGAATTCAGCACACGTCTTCGTTCCTTGACGAATAGTTTGAAGTTGTCTCTTCAAATTTAGCACATGAGACTTTGATTGGGAAGCAAATCGGCTTGCCAAGGCTGTCCAGACTTGTTTGGATGTACGAAGTCCATACACAGTGGACAAAATAGAATCTGATAAACTAATATTAATCCAACTAAGAAGGCATTGATCCTTCTTAGTCCAAATAGCATAATCTAGATTAGATACTTCCTTACTTGCATCATCAGGTAGGAATTGAGGAGGGCATGGCTCAGTACCGTCAACAATACCCATTAATTCATGAGCACGCAAAATGGGCTCGAATTGAGTCAACCACCGGATGTAATTGTGATTGTCAAGTTTGAGATAATTTTGAGAGGTAACATTTGGTGGAGAAAAAGTAAAAGATTGATTTGAGATAGAAGAAGCCATGGAAGATCGAAGAGATAGCGTAGGCCTTGTAGGCTCTGATACCATAAAACAGAAAATATATGAAAGGGAAATAGACAATATATCTATCCCGTAAGTGTATTCAAATATATATAGACTTACACGTAAATATAGTTAACAACAAGAGATAAGGTTACAAAGAGATAAAGTTACAATTGAAAAGATAGAGATTAATCTTCTGCCTTATCATCTTGATTTGAACTTCAAAGTCTTCATTATCTTCTACGTAGCACCTGCCTTATCATCTTGATTTGAATGTCAAGTAATTGTCTTATCTTGATTTGAATGTTGAGCTGCTAGGATAGTATTGTTAACAGTTCATACTTACAAAACCTTTGCAATTGACACGATCTTGTGTAAAACAAGCAACCTACTTGCCTTCTACCACAGTAGCCATTTCTAGAGACAGCTGGCACAATCTTTCTACGTGATTTCCCTTCACCGGAACTCCGGTTGACTTCACTTCAACAATCAACAAGTAAAAACAAATTATCACTCTAAGAGAGAGAACAAACTATCTATATCACAGACTCTCTTAGCACACGACAGCGAATTCTAGATGCAGAAATTCGTAGTAATACAGATCTGTAGAGATCTATATATATAATACAAAGACCCCTAGTCTAATTAGGATTCAATTACATTTAAATTAAACCTAGCAGACTATGGGCTGTCTGGACGGTAAATGGGCTCGTCCGGACGGGGCTCTTAAAGCACGGGAAATATTGTTCTCGTAAGTGGTTGTCCGGACGTCGTTGCAGACGAGGCTTTCGAGATAAAATTAACTGTGTAGCTTTTAAATCTCGTCTGGACGGCTATGAATCTCGTTCGGACGCCCATAGTGATTTGGCACTTTGAATCCATTTTGCTCATCGAACATTTAGCCAACACTGAAAACTTACAAACTCCCCCTTTGGCAATTTCGGAGACAAAATCAATCGGATGAGTCACCATCCTCTCCCCAATTTTATACTCCCCATTTTTGTCACAAATTGACAAAAGGTATCATGTTTCCTGAAACACTCAACACAAAAATATCAAGGCATATATGGAACAGGAAAAACAATAATCAAACACTCATGATCACATATAGGAAAATGCATGAAGAATACAACAAGATCATGAATAGCAGAAACTCCCCCTCAATATAAGACTTAATAATCAACAAGAAACTTTAAAAAAAATTTCTCCCCCTCAAAAGTCAAATGAACACACATGATACACACATCAACAACTCATATATTTTAGCAATGAATATCCCAAACATACTCCAAATATGCAAAATATACATGAGACTAGAAATCGCAAGAAACTCATATTGTTTAACCCAAGTCAAGAGAAATGATCCATTCAACCCATGCTTGTGTGTTTGTGTGTGTAAGACATTTAATGAGAAAAAAAAAAATACCAGTTTACAAAAGAGGAGAGAGTTTCACCAACATGAGGTTTTGACAAGTAAATTCAATCAAAAGTCAAACTTTATCATACTAGGGCCTAACCACTCTCATTCAATACAATCATCTTTTGAAAAAAAATAGCACAAGTTTGACACATAGAAAATAAATTCCACAAGGAACATGTTCTTTTGATTGTGTTTTAATATTTTGATTCTTTTTCTTTTTGAGAGCGTGTCCTTAAACAATTGGTGTTTTATACAAAAGAAAGAATGCAAGAATTTTCAAGCCCTAGGTTCAACTAGCATATTGTCAATTTGAAAAAAAAAAATATGACTAGTAAAAAACACCTCATGTAGTCACCTAACATAAGAATTAAGCATAGGTAAGCTTAAGTGTGCATAAGAATTAAGCATAGGTAAAATGTACCACATACGCTCAAGCTTTAGGTAACCACAAAAACAAGTCCATTAAAACAATTTTTTATCTCATGCATATTTAGAATATTCCAAGATGTAAGGAATTAAATCCATGAAAGCAACATGAGAAATTAATGGACTATCTGGGTACATAAGACAAAAGAGAGAAAAGAAAAACAACCAAATTAAAATATTTTCGTCTTTTTTATTTTATTTTATTTTATTTTTGATTTTTTTTTTTTAAATGCACACAAAACAAAACATGTTAAAAGAAACAAAACACAAACAACAACAAAAAATTTAAACCAAAAAACAAACACCCAACAAACTATGACGCTAGGACACAAATATATATATATATAAGCAAAGTATGTCCTAGGCATGCAATGTGCCCACCTAAACTAGGTGAGTCCAATACCTCTCCCCCTCAACGGGTGAACGGTATCAACCTTCTTAACCCAAACTTTCTTCATTTTGGGAACAGAAGTGCGACTCTTGTCCAAATCATTTAACTAGGTGATAACACCCCTTAGCAGGTTGAATAATTCCTCATGACTATCCCTAGAACGAAAATAGTCTCTTTTTGAATCATGATTATTCAATTGAAAACAATTAGGGTGAATATGCCCAATCTTACCACAGTGATGACATGTAGGAATGAACCTTTGAGAAGATTGGTTCCTTGGCATATGAGCAAGTCTCGATGTAGAACGAGACACATAGGAATCAGTTAGAATTCCCTTACCTTTCTCACCTCTTGAAACTGGAGGATACATTTCCTCCTTCTTAGCCAAGCTTTCTTCTTTACAAACTGGTTTCATAAAAATTAACTTTGAAGGAGAAGCAACATTAGTAGAAGAAACAACAGATTTATCAAAGCCCAATCCAGTTCTATCAAACGAATGTTTCTGATTATGCAACATGTGATTTAGCTTTTCACAAGAAAAGGTTTTTAGATGATTTCTTGACTCGTTAAGATCATTCTCTAATGATTTCACTTTGGCAATTAACATGTGATTTTCAGATATCAAAGTATTATGAATAGCATGTGAATCAGTTAAAGCAATAGAAAGTTGATCATTTTCAAGATTAACTTCTTTGAGTTTCTCTAGGTGCTGCTTATTCAACTTCTTCAATTCAATGCATTCCACATATAGATCATTATAAGCATTTTGCAGATCACCCTCCTCTTCTGATTCATTATCACATATGCCATGTTCACTATTTAGAGAGTTAGACTCACTAGCCTCATCTTCACTATCATAAGAAATCCCAAAAGCTACATAATTAGCAAAATTTTCAGCTTTTTCCTCATTGTCTGACTCATCACTTTGAGTCACATTAAAGGCCTTGCCTTTTGAATTTATCAAATTTCCACAATGAGCACGAATATGACCAATACCACCACATTCATGACACTTACGACCACAAGATAATTTATCTTTCTGATTTTCATCATTTTTGCCTTATAATTATCTCTAACCTCATGACTAGGATTCACAGAATTTTTAGATTCCCTACTTCTAAAATTTCCATTGTTTCTGAAAAATTTCCTAAACTTCCTAGCAATCATAGCTATTTCTTCCTCATCTCCAGAGTCCTCATCAGACTGAACTACATATTTACCT
>NC_081543.1:29411393-29420567 GCF_901000735.1 Corylus avellana | reverse complement strand
CACTTTGTCATTCGCAGAAGAAGCACTCTTTTCATCCTTTGAAAATTCAGCAATTGCCTTATTAGGATTAGTCCATCCAGATTCAACAATATGCCAAACATCCACGGGTTTGAGATATGCTTTCATACGAATTTTCCAAAACGTATAATTGGATCCATCAAAGACGGGAAGTGAGTTAGGTGCAACTGTGTGAGACATATTATGAGGAGTCTAAGATCACACTCAAGAAATTAATCCAAGCAGAGTGAACCTGCTCTGATACCAATTGAAAATTCTATATACGACACCAAACGACACCTATTTTGAATGTATAGGTGTTTCACACAATTTATGCAGAAATAGATCTGACCTAACAATTAATAAACAACAAAAAATATATGAAATAATAAACAACACAGATATTTTGGTTACGAAGAGGAAACCAATTAGAAAACTCTCTAAAAGTAAAACCTCTCCGGGGCAGCCAAACCCAAGAAATCAACTAACTCAGTAAAAGAATAAAGGATTTCAAGACGTTCACACTTACAAAACCTTTGCAATTGACACGATCTTGTATAAGACAAGCGACCCACTTGTCTTCTACCGCAGTAGGCCTTTCCAGAGACAGCTGGCACAATTCTTCTACGTGATCTCCCTTCACTGGAACTCCGGTTGACTTCACTTCAAAAATCAACAAGTAAAAACAAATTATCACTCTAAGAGAGAGAACAAACTCTCTTAGCACATGACGGCGAATTCTAGATGCATAAATTCGTAGTAATACAGATCTGTAGAGATCTATATATATAATACAAAGACCCCTAGTCTAATTTGGACTCAATTACATTTAAATTAAACCTAGCAGACTACGGGCCGTCCGGACGGTAAATGGGCTCGTCCAGACGGGGCTCTTAAAGCACGGGAAATATTGTTCTCGTAAGTGGTCGTCCGGACGCTGTTGCAGACGGGCTTGCAGACGAGGCTCTCGGGATAAAATTAACTGTGCAGCTTTTAAATCTCATTCGGACGGCTATGAATCTCGTTTGGACGCCCATAGTGATTTGGCACTTTGAATCCATTTTGCTCACCGAACATTTAGCCAACACTTAAAACTTACAAAAGTAAAGGAGAGTAAAGGAATTATTTATCTGATCATATGTTACAAACCTTAGGTAGAACTCACCCTTGAAAACCGGCTTGGAAGGGAAGGATGCCCAAGAGCTTATATACACATGGTCAAGATTAGACTTAGTCAATGTGGGACACTAGGATCAGGATCGTAACATACCATCACTCTTCTGTGGCCAACATCCATGGCGGCCTACTCTACCGACACTGACCTGATGGCAACCCTTTCTCTTTTGGCAGCTCCACTCACCTATTAGTGTTTTAATTTAGCCCATAGGTCGCCTCCTTCGTGACTCGAAGTCCTCGACATGGTGGCTAGCTCTGATACCAAATGTTACAAACTTTGGGTAGAACTCACCCTTGAAAACCAGCTTGCAAGGGAAAAGTACCCAAGAACTTATATACACATAGTCAAGATTAGACTTAACCAATGTGGGACACTAAGATTGTAACATCATAATTGTCTTATGCATTATATTTATCTCTTACCTCAAATGACATGAAAATTCAAAGGAAGAAGCAACAGTTATAGTTAATTCGAGCAACAAATCAAAACTTCACATCAGCAGAGCAAAATAGTGTGACGCATACACATAATTTGAGTTCCTTCAACAAGAAATTTAGGATCCAACAACCATAAAAAAAATTAAAATGGGCAATATCAAATACTAAAGCTCCTTCATCATCTACTTTCACAAATCAGCTTCAAACTAAATAAATTTGCAGCCGGGTAGAGGAAAGAACTTCCATTTTGCTACAAAATAGTGAAAGCATATATAGAGCCAAACCAATTCGACCAAACTCCTGCATATAGATATTATTTCATTCTTATACTCTTTAATCATCCAACTGGTTTTCTTCTAAACCGCTAGAGAACTCTAATGAAATGAAAGCAAAACAAAATGAAGGTAATTATCATATTATTCAAATAGCAATATATCACATAGTAGTATGAAAATTGTTAGAACAGTTTTTGACACAGTGTGGACTGCACATTCTTCGAGGCCTTCTAGATCTGTAATACGTCATCGTGTGCTCCAAAATTACTATAAAAGAATAAAAGTGTCAAAAGATCCGCCAGTGTCTATACCGGGGAAAATGATTATGCTATAGATCACGTCGGGAAAACTCCGATGCTTAAGTCAATTTCCTAGAGAATGATTATGCTTCGATGCACAATAATTCAAGGGGTAATTACCTTTTCTCCCATCAACTACAACGCATTGTCACTTTACCCCCATGAATTGACAACCTTACTGCCCAACCCTATCAAACTAACATTTTGTGCCCAAAATCCCCATTTCATCAGTCAAATGCATTAATTCAGACGGTCAACCCAGCACTTTGCCCCCCTGAACTACAACACATTGTCACTTTACCCTCTCGAACTACAATGCATTGTCACTTTGCCCCCATGAACTACAACGCATTATCACTTTGACCATATGAGTTAACGCCTTTAACTAATGGAATTGAGGTTTTGGGCACAAAGTGGTAGTTTGATGGAGTCGGGTAGTAAGGTTGTCAGTTCATGGAAGCAAAGTGACAATGCGTTATAATTTATGGGAGAAAATGTAATTACCCCAATTCAAACTACACAATGGGGACTAATTGAGCTTTATTCCGTATTCTATAGTATGCGAGTTTGAGAGAGTATGAGAAGATATTTTTGTACCTTGTATAAGGGCCTATTTATAGGCTGAAGAGTTGAGGTGGACTTGAATTAGTTCTTATTATTTGAGTTGATTTGGGAGTCATGGGAGCTGTAATTAGACTTTGGCTCCTACTCGAATTTGGACTTCGAGTAGGACTTTGTGACCCAAATTATTCCAATAGAGCCCCACTTGAATTGTATCTCGTGCTATTTAATTAATAGTTCTGTCACCCTGTTATTGGCCATAAGGCCCAAAATTTGATGGACTTGAAATGGATATTCTCTATTTTAAATGACAGATCCTGTTCCATTTTGGACGGTTGGCTGGCTTTATGTTTGATAATGCCATTTTTGTCTTAAAATATTAATTAATGTAAAACTTAAATTTTACATATGAATATTGATTAAACTTAAAATTAGCTTTAAAAAGAAATCACGAGTTCAAACGTAGACTTAATGGGTTTCTCTACATTTCACTTAAATAGTTCACATGTTGGATATCACTTATTGAAGAATAATTTAAGCCACAAGTAATGGGGAATATTATTAAAACATTGTTTAAATAATTTAACATTTTGTGTGCACTTAAATTTAATTTTTTATAATTATTTTCACCTTTTAATTTTCTTGGGTGTTACACCAACTTTAACTTGCACTGCCGCATAACTACACAAAGTGACACACAACCATGTTCACAAAGATAAACTTTGAGGTTTTTTTTTTTTTTTTTTTTTGGAGAGAGAAGATAAATTGAGCGCCTTGAAGGGATAGCAACCTCCAAAGTTCCTCCAAAAGTTCTGAAGAGGATTGCAGCTTATTCTAGAAAGATAACTATTAGAGACTCGCCTACTAATGAGAAAACTGTAATTAAGCAATTATTATATTAATCCAAAAACAAAGAAGTGCTTAGTGTCTTTTCTGTAGGCTTCACTGGTCTTCGTTTTTGGCGGATTGCTTTAGATCTAGTTTGTAGATTTAGACTAGATCTGGATCTAGATCTAGTCTCTTCAACCTTCGATCTAATTGTCTTCTTGGGCCAAGGTGTGTCTTCCGAATGGATATCTACGATGCCGTACTCCTCGATCCGTTGCTGCTTCTGGGTTTTTTTATTATTTTTATTTTGCTTGTCCTGCTCTTCAGGTTGAGGATGTAGTAGATCGGTGTGTAGGCTTAACTCTCATAGCCGAATTTTTAGTTTATAGTTATTTTCTTATTTTTGTTTTGTATTTGGACAACCCATGTCCTAGATCTAATTTACACGAACAGATATGTTCCTTAATTGGAATTTACATGAGTTAGCAAAAGCTTGAAGTCATTTTTATGACTTTGTAACCTTCATAGCTTTTGAATATGATTTTCCAGAGCTGTATGCTCTATGTGGTAAGAGCTTTATGCTTATGAAATTTCATCAATAAAAATTTCATATTTTTCAAAAATAAAAAATAAAAAAATCCAACAACAAAGAGATTACAATAATATGCAATTATTATAATTCTGGGCAATAATAAGGAAATATTATGGGATCCTACGAGAGATCTATACCAGATCCATTATTGATGTTCATGGACTTTGCAAACTAGTAGTACAATTAATATAAGGTATACGCATCGTTGCACCCTTTATTGCATTGATCACGTATGGCTTCAGCCTCGATAGGCCCAAGAACTTTACGAGTCTTCGTGTATTCCTGTTTGCCTTTTGTAAGACATTCTTGCAAAAATTTCTTTCGACTCTTTTGATAATTGGGACGTCTCGCCCGACGTTTTGGTAATCCGTCGTCATTTGGAGAGAAAAGGAGAAGTCGAGAGGGAAATGGCAAAGACGTCCCAATTATCAACACTGTTATAACAAGCCTCTGTTTTTCAACCTCACAATGCTTAGCAACCCCACAAATGTACCATTGTCTTTTCGGGGTTGTTAGGGTAATCACATCATTTCCACTAGTCAAGACCTTAGTTCCTGCGGGTGCCGTACATTGTTGGAAGCTAGTGGAATTGACTTTAAGAACATTATGGGCTCCCTCTCGATCTATACTTGAAAACTGCACCAAATAGTAAATTCTAGCTTCCATAACCAATCAAACTAAAAAGAAATATTCTTGCAAGTTATAATTTTAAAGATTGTGAAGGCTGTTTTTGTACGTAGCTAGTTTTGAGTAGAATACCACCATGCCACCCACATATATATACTGGTAACTTCTTTTTATAACTAAGTATTTATTAAAAACTCAATAAGAAACAAAAATATCCATCAAAAACAAGACGGGCTAAAAGTTAGGGGAAACTATACAAGCAAGCCCCTACAAGAAAACAAATATATGGATAAATAAATTAAAAGATTACACAACAAATATATACAGGGAAGTTGAAGACATATCACAAAAAGTTAATAGAATTAATTTACCAAGTGTGTCACTAACATGGAACTCCTTTCCCTGAGTCCAGGATTGGTAATCAAAGTTAATGGTCCAACCCTTGTCATCACCAACCACAAACTCTGTGGCCAAAATTGAAGGGACAAGAATTGCTGCTATGATTGCAAGGATGAACAAATATTGAGTAGAGGCCATTATATATTATCACAAACTCTATTTTTATCAGATTGTTGGCCTTATGGAAGTGCTTGCCTCAAAAAGTTGAAATTGGGCCTATTTATAAGTCATAATTCTCACTTTTTTTTTTTTTTGACACGTTCACACAAGAGGGGGGAGGAGGATTCGAACTAGTGACCTCCGCTTCATTAGGCGTGATCCCAGCCGATTGATCTACCTCTTGAGGACATATTGATTGTTCATGGATGGCAACGCCGAATGGCACAATAGGATCATTGAGGTAGTTAGAGTGTGTGAAGGGGTAACACAAAATTAATTTAATTTGTTGGACCAGCTCGACCAATTATATATATGAAGGGTAAATTCTTAATTTTTTTTCTTATACATTTTCATAGCTGGCCGCTTTTAAGTTTGAGATTGTCTGTATTAAAATATTAATTATTTAGAATTAAAATTTGTTTAGATAAATAATGATTTAAAGTAAAAATTTAAATAAAATAGAGATCTTGCATGAATGGAAACCTTGACTTTTATATATGTCAAATAATTGCTTAAACTTGTCCCCTATAAAAATATTCTATGACCAAATTATTGCGGAAATAGACCGTCAGTAAATGACAAGGTTAAATTTTGTGCTATGTCTCAGAGGGAGTGCATAGGATGAGGGTGTATGACTAATTAAGCCCTAGCATAACAATGTTTGTCTTTTTGAGTAGTGTTTGAAAGTTTTACTTGCTAACACCATTCCCCTCATCAAATAAAGGTCTTAGTGTCTGTTTCGGATTGCGTTTAAGAAAAAGCTTTTAAGTCAAAAAATGCTTTTTGGCAAAAGCTTCATTTTTAAGCTTTTTTGACCATTTAAAGCGCTTTTAATTTTTTTACTAAACAAGTACTTTTTTATTCAAACGAATTTTTTGAATGTTAAAAGTATTTTTAGGCCCCTCAAACACAATCCCAAACAAGCTTTTAAGTTGCTTTGTAAAATTGCTGCCCACACACAACACATAAGCAGTGGTAGTTGAATAGAACATATTGCTTTGTTTTGGAAAAATTTTGATCCATTCTCTTTTGAAGCTCAAGCATGCTCGTCACATTTTGAGCATTTTTATATTGGGTTTTTATTGCTATACGGGGAAGACATCTTCTTGCTGAATTGTTTTATTCTTTTTTGGTTCAGGACCCTATTTGTGCTTTGCTTTGTCGTTTGTGACAATAAGGGAGAGATTTTTCGAAAATTGGTGTTCATAGACACCTCCACTAATAGTATAATTATTAATTGGAAAAAATATAAAAAGGCCCTCCAAAATTTCAAATTGATAGTCGTTTGCAAGTTGACCGCACAATATTCAAAAGGTATTAAAGTAGCCAACAAAGTACCAACATGTATCAAAGTGGCCACTCCGTTAGTTAGCCCCATCAATTTGGATGAAAAATCACGGCACGTGATTTTTTTTTTTTTTACTTGAAATTCCTAAAATGCTTTTATGGGAAAATTTAAAGCCTCATCACCCCTCCCATTAATACGCGTGAAATGCCCATACAATTACCAAAACGACATCGTTTTGGTAATTGGAAAATACCCTAAGTCCCACTCGTCCTCACGCCTTTGTCAAACACTCAAACCAGTCCCAACAAGAAGACTCTCAAAACCCATCCTTATCCTCACGCCTCACATGTGCCTCTCAAACCCTAAGTGTGTAGATCGTGGTCATTCCTTGCAGCTCATCAATGATGGAGAAGGTTTCAAGTGATGTCATTGACGATGATATGAGAGCCTGTGGACTGTCGATGGGAAGTTCGTTGGCAATGTCTACCACTAGCAGTCCTGTGCATACAAAATGCCTCTGCGGAATTGAATCACCAGTGATGATTTCACGGACGAAGAAAAATCTTGGTAGAAGATTTATTGGATGCGGTAAATACAAGGTACAAAAACCATAAAACAAATCATCTTACTTAATTATGGAATTAGGGATTTCAAAATTAGGGGTTTTAGAAAATTAGTAATCTTGTAGTTACGATTTCTGTACGGATTAATTTCTATGGTTGTTTGAGATAGTGGATTCTGTGTTGTGGATTTAGGGTTTGGCTGAAAATTGTGGATTTCAATTTCGTCTCAAAAATGTGGATTTCGGGTCCGGTTTTGATATTAAAGAGTCTTCGACTAAGGGGTTTATCTGTTGAAATTTTAACTGTAAATAGTTAGAGTTAATTGATGTTGTTTAGCTATCATAATATCAAGCATATTATTAGTTTAAGTGCTTTTGTAAAAATATGGGTGCTAAGTTTCTTTTTGACCAAATTTACTAGGGTAAGTTCAAAGGTTGAAAGAGATTCTTTAATTCGGACAATAAAAGGGTTATAAGTAAGAAAATGGTAGGTGTTCTTCTAGTATTATTCTGAGGCAATACAAGCCTCTTAATTTTTTTGGGTCAGCATCTCATTGATTTAAATTGAATATATATGGTTTGGTGGAGTGCCTTTTTTAGGGTAGACGGATCCGTTTATCTGGTCTCTTTGGTGTTGCACACTAAATATTTGTATATGATGAGTTAATTAGTGTTAGTGTAAAAATTATTAACACTCATATTGAGTGCAAAATTCGTAGTATATTTACATAATTAGTGACTAATTCTCCTTTGTGAAATATGCAGAAAGAAGATGATCGTGGTTGTGATTATTTTATTTGGGTCGACAAAGAAGCTATACTCGATGTATCACAGTTCAATGCCCAAATAGCTGATCAGAAGATGGGTTTTAAAATTGAACTGGCCAAATTGACGCTGCATATTGATGTTGAAAAGTGCAAATTACGTGTTTTCCCAAATTGGTGTTCATAGACACCGCAACAAACAGTATAATTATTAGTTACTAGCTTAGAATCCGCACTATGCGCGGGATTATTCATTATAATTTGATTTTAAAACTTAAAACACATCTCCATTGTATTTTTTATTATAGGTCAAAAAAATTGTGTAAAAAAAACTATCATGCCTATTTCAATAAAAAAAAAATACAAAAGGTTATTCAACAGTATATTGTTGAACATAGTGACACAATGACACATAAGTTTGCATGAAAATATAAATCACATAAAAATATACTATCATAAGAACCATATATAATTTTAGTTTAATCCATTTAAATTAAAACATATTAAAAAAATTCTCATATGTGTAATTTAAAACCAGCTGGAATGAGTTAAAACATAAGACCTTTAAATCATAAGACCCATAAAACATATTAAAATATTTATTCTCATAGGAGTAGTTTTATTTCTTTTATCAAAGAAAGGGATAAAAAATCGTAGAAGGAATATTGGAACACAAAAAAACATAATGAACAACAAAGTCAATTAAATTTACAAAAGAACAATAAGAAATTTGAATGAAAATTAATATATAAATTAGAACAGAAAATAAGGAAAGAGTAACCCTAAACCCTATAACAATATATTGAGAATGGTAGAAAAACTGAGAGTAACCCTAAACCGAATAAGTTTTTGTGTAATACATATTATATTTCAATACAAATAAAACTCATAAAATTCTGGACATTTAAAAAATAATACAAAGCAAAATAACAAATCTTTTTTTGTTTTTATGGATACAAAAATAACAAAATCTTTCACTCAATATTTAATGCAATCAAATAAATCATTTCAATCTTCCCTTAATCTAAAAAATAAATTAAAAACAACCTAAATTCGTCCCATATGTGTAGTTTAAAATGAAAAGCATAAAGAAAAAAAAAAAAAAAAGGCAAGAAAACATGAATTTTGATTATCAAAGTATTAATATAAAATTAGCATAAAATTTTAATATTTTTGGTGTAATACCTATTATATTTTAATACAAATAAA
>NC_081543.1:29390881-29411293 GCF_901000735.1 Corylus avellana | reverse complement strand
GTAAGTGTTTGTTTACCTCGCGCGCTCGCTCGAGTTCTCCAACATCACAAATCTCTACTATAACAAAACACGACATATCGTTATATGTAGTACTAGAAAACTCTCCGAGTGACATAATAAGTTTTACCTAATGAAAGGGGGTCGCCAAAACCCTAAGCTCACATATTTGGGTCACTGGGTGTACGTCCTGCTCCTTGGGCGAACGCTCAGCCCTATGTGCATACCTTCGGCCAGAGAGTAGAAATTCTTGACCAAAAGCCCCAAACATGGTCTTATGCTTGTAGGGTGTGGTAAATCTCATCCTACGCCCCTAATAGGAATGTGAACAATACAAAACATGCTAGCATCCAACTCTAAAGAAATCAAAGGCGGGTTAAAAAAACTTTTTAAAACATTCTTGGTCCTTTAAAGAAAATTGATACAATAATTAGTCAAGGTATCTTTAACACTTGTAATACTACGAAAATAGTAAGTACAACATTAAGAATAAGGGAATGAACAAGAAACTACCTTGACGATGGCAAAACTCCACCAAGGCTTCCTCCTTCTCCTCCAAAGTCACTCATCACTTCTAAGGTTAGGGTTTCTTGGTGTGAGGATTGGCTGAGGTTCGAAATGAGGGTTTATATAGGGGCTTGGGGCATGCTCTCCTCTGAAAAGATGGAGAATATGTTAAAATTACTTTTCAGAGTTGTCAGCGAACGTTCGAGTACTATGGGGAGAATATTTGCATACTTCGCATACAATTACCAAATGGATAAAAGGGTTCAGATGCACGTTTGGATATTACCCCCTGGCCCAAAGACTAGTCAACAAACGCTCGTGGTGGTCCCCCTAGCGTATGATCATACTTAGGTCAAGAGCGTACGTTCAGGTGATCCTCCTAGCGTACTTTCGGTCAGGGAGTGGGTGTCTAGGGTTTTGCTTAAAAGGGTCCAAGGAGTTGGGCTACTCACAAGGGGTTTGGGCCTTGGGTTATAAAATCTTGTTTTAAGAAAATATTAATCACTTTATAGTAAATAATTAACCTTTTAAAAACTTGTGTTTTATCGGGGTATTACACACTCACCCACAACAAGTACCAAAGCACCCAAACAACTTTAACTCACATTGTAGCACAACTACGCATACGATCACGTTCACACTCATCAAATTTCTTTGAGTTTTTTAAAGGGATCAACAAAATAAAACGAAAAAGAAAAACACAAGAAAATCGAAAGTCCATAATGCCAGATGATAGGAATCCAAGGGTTTCTATCCTTTGAAATCAAACAATAAAAGGAAATATATATATATATATATTAACCTCTTCGAGGGGATATTTTTCACTCTTTGATTTTAATGATCACTTCGATGGAAAAATAAATAAATAAATAAGATCAACCTCTAATGGTTCATAAAGTAATTGATGTTTTTTCACTCTTTGATTTTCCATATGGCGTATACATCCTTTTTATAGAACGGATTACAACTTATTCTGCAAAAACAAATAGTACAGAATCGCCTACTAATGAGGAGACTACAATCCAAAATTATTACATAATATGCCTAAAATAAAGAGATTGTAATAAGAATCCCCTTGATAAGAGATTGTAAACAAATAGTATATATTGCTTATTACATAATGCGAATGTCACTAATTCGAGTCCCTTTCCTCTTTCTTTGTGTGGACATGTAAAATATATATATATATATCATACATGCAATTATTATGATTATGGGTTATATTAGGGAAATATTATGAAATCCTACTAGAGACCTATACTAGATCCATTATTAATGTTCATGGACTCTGCAACTAATAGTACAATTATTATAAGCCATGTAATTCATTGCACTTTTCATGGCAATGAACTCGTGTGGCTTTAGCTACGCTATACTCAAAATCTTTACAATTCTTCTTGTATTCCTCTTCGCATTTTTTATTACATTTTTTCAGTTCTTTCTTTTGCGCACTGTGAGTTCCTGTCGCTCGTTGTCTACCATCGTCATATGGAGAGAAAAAGAGAAGTCTAGAGGGAAGTGGCAAAGGATGGAGAGATCGAGACATTATTTGAGGCAGTACTGTTATGACAAGCTTCTGGTTTTCTTCTTCACAATGCTTAGGAACACCACAAATATACCATTGTCTTCCCGGAGTTGTAAGCTTAATCACATCATTTCCACTAGTCAGGGTCTCAGTTGCTGCCAATGCCATACATGCATTGTTGAAAGCCAGTTGAATTAACTTTAAATACATTATGGGCTCCCTCTTTATACTTGAAAACTGCACCAAATATTTGTTTCTTCCATCATCAATCAAACTAAAAAGAAATATACTTGCCAATTATAATTTTCCAAGATTTGGAGAATATTTGTGTAAGCAGTTTTGAGTAAAATATCACCATGCCACCCACATATATATACACTGGTAATTTCCTTTTTTAGTAAGAATTTTTTAAAAACACAATAAGAAACAAACATATCCACTAGCAACCCATAAAAACAAGACGGCCTAAAAGTTAGGGAAAACTATACGTGCAAGCGCCTTAAAAAAATAAAACATATATCACATATGGATAAATAAATTAAAAGATTACACAAGAAATATATACAGGGAAGTTGAAGACAAGACATATCACATAAAGTTAATAGAATTAATTTACCAAGTGTGTCACCAACTTGGAACTCCTTTCCCTGAGTCCAGGCTTGGTAATCAAATAAAGTTAATGGTCCAACCCTTGTCATCACCAACCACCACAAACTCTGTGGCCAAAATTGAAGGGACAAGAATTGCTATGATTGCAAGGATGAACAAATATTGAGTAGAGGCCATTATATATTATCACAAACTCAATTTTTATCAGATTGTTAGCCTTATGGAAGTGCTTGCCTCAAAAAGTAGAAATCGTGCCTATTTATAAGTCAAATTTCTCACATACTGATTGTTCATGGATGGCAACGCCGAATGGCACGTACAATAGGATCATAGAGGTAGTTAGAGTGTGTGAAGGGGTATAACACAAAATTAATTTAATTTGTTGGACCAGCTCAACCCATTATATATATATGAAGGGTAAATTCTTAATTTTCTTTTCTTATACATTTTCACAGCTGGCCGATTTTAAGTTTGAGATTGTCTGTGTTAAAATATTAATTATTATTTTTGGATAAATAATTATTTAAAAAATCAAGATTTATGTGGGCTTGCACAGTGCCACGCGCCCCCTTCTCTATTTGGAAACGTTTGGCTTAAAATGTCCCCTTTTTTAGGCGCTTGATCACTGTACAAGCATATCTAAATTGAAGTTCAGTTACTATAATTTGAGACGTGCATCAAGTGCCCGGCCCTATTCAAGCGTTTCTAAATCAATTCATGCGTTTTTTGTTTTTTTTTTTGCCAAAAGCACCCCAAATACGCAAGTGATCACTAAACTAAATTTTTTTGTAGTGAACATCTCTCAACGGATTGTAATCTTTTTTATTTAAGTGTGATGAAATAAGGAAAAACTATGCAGGAAATTTTTTAAACCTTGTATTTGTCAAAAGGACGTCTAAATTCTCTTTACAAACCTAAAGGTCTAAATTCCCTCTACAAATCCACAGTTACATGTTTACGAAATTATTCACATAACAAAAAGACAACTAAAGAAATGCTCGTACGCACGGGAGAATGCAAGAGAATTGATAAATGTCTTTGTTGCTTACAACCCATCGCATATATAGTTCCATTTTCATGCGCAAAACAAAAGTGAAAAGACACTTGAAGAGTAGTGGCAGATATAAAGGGGGCGGGCAGGGGCGCCTCCCCTCCAAAATTTTTTTTTAAAATTATTATTTTAGTTATGTCCCTTCTAATACGAATTCTTAGATCCATCACTCTTGAAGAGACATTTTAGGTGTTATCATGGGGTGTCACAGTAAGAAGCAATGAAGAGTAGAAGCTATATCAGCCTCCAAAAGTGGCAAAAAGTAATTGATTTTTTTTCACTCTTTGATTTTCCATACGACATATGTTAGGTGGTCTTGGGCCTAACTCAACCCCAAAAGCTAGCTAAAGAGGTGAGACTTTCCCTCACACTTATAAAGTGACCACCAGCCCCTTCCACAACCGATGTGGGATAACCCCAACAATATACATCCTTTTGTAGAGGGAATTGCAGCTTATTCCATGAAAATAACTACAATTATTAAATATTAATGCCTAAAATAAAGAGATTGCAATAATATGCAATTATTATAGTTATGGGTTATATATTAGGGAATTATTATTATTATTATTATTTTTTTACAACATTAGGGAAATATTATGGGATCACAGGAATGTATACATATATATTGGTGTTCATGGACTCTGCAATGAATAGTACAATTAGAATAAGTCAATTATAATTTTGCAGAAGTTACGGCATATTTCATTCTCCTTCAAAGACTTGAGGGTTTTTCTCAAGAATTTCACATTGCAATCTCTAAGACATTCTTCCAATTTTTTTCTTTGCTTTTCAGTAATGAACTTCTTTCGGGGTATACCAAAATCACCTGGAGAGAAAGAGAGAAATTGAGCGGGTAGTGGCAAGGGATGGAGAGAAAGGGGCATATGGGGAGCGGAAATAGGAAGCGGACGGTCCTCTGCTTGTTTCAAAACTATAAAAACAGTCATTAACAACATTATTATCACCGTAATTCCCTTCCTACTTTTTTTATCCATTGTTCCTCTCAGTCTCTAAGGTTGTTAATTTTTTTACAACTCCAAGATGAATTCATAATCTACAGTATCTAAAGCTTTTATATACAAGAGTTCTCAGGAAATTTTATTTTTTGCTTAAAAACATGATAATTTAATTATTATTTTTAATTTAAGCAAAGAATAGTTTAGTGTGACCTTGGAATGGTTTGATGTCTTTTGGCTAACGTGAATTGGGTTAAGGCCATGTCTCGTGACTTTTGAGCTTTTATTAGTCATCCCGTAATTTCTAATTTTTTTTTTTTTTTTTTGCTAAAGTCGTGTCTAAAAGCATTCTCAATGGAAGAGCCAAATATTACTTTTATCTAAAATAGCTATTCAAATGTTTAAAAAACCTCCTACATTGGACTAACAAAAAAAATAAATGTAAAATAGATATTTGATTGGGAGAGTTAAAAAAAAAAAAAAAAAAGAAGCTAAATGTAGCAACACTTTTTAAGGGAGCTATTTTATTTTTCATTGTTTCTCTCACCTGTTTTCTCTTTTTTTCCAAATATTTTCCTACTTTTTCTCTGCATGTTCTCATTTTCCCAAAAATTTTCCCATTTTTCCTCTCACATGTTCTTTTTTTTTCAAAACTTTTCTTACTTTTAATAATATTTTAATAGAATAGATAGAAATATAGCTAATCCGATGTAGAGACATTTAAAAATGACTTAACTAAACTAGATAAAAGTGAGTTTTAAGAAATCATTTTACATAAAAATACAGCTCTTCTATTGGGAATGCCTCTAATTGAGCATGAAAATTGTATTTCAATTTATGTAAGCAAATAGTTTCTTAAGCAGAGTAACCCCAGAATGTTCGATGCTTTAGACTAACGGTGAATTTTGGTTAAGGTCAAGTTTCAAATCTTGAGTTTTTATTATAATCCTCCAGTAATTTCTAAGATTTTTTTTTTTTTTTTTAATGGAAAAAGTAATCTATATTAGTTGACCATAAAAATTGCATTTGAATTTGTAAAAGCGGACGTGGACATAATTGTTTTTTTTTTTTTTTTTAGGGATAAATGTAAAATTGGTCCATGTGGTTGGCCTAATTTACAAATCACTCTTTATGGTTTAAAAAATGATTTATAGCCCCTAGGGTAGGCCAAAATAACATTTTACTCCCTGAACTCATTTTCCGTTGAATGACTTAACGGAAACCATTACATTGCTACATCACACCCGATAAAAATAAGACACATGTTCTTTTTTATTTATACTTTTAAAAAATGACAAATAAGTTTTTTCACGTCATTTTGAGCCTCCAACACACACTCCATGTCAAATTAAATAAACATAATCCCTCTATATCCCTTGTGCCGCCGTTGTCTTCATCTTTCCCAACGATTCTTGCCGTCGTCTTCATCTGCGTCTAAGATTTGTGCATCTACGTTTTTTGGCAGTGCTTTCTATGGAAACAATCTCTCCCTCTCTATGTGTCTGTTTTTTTTTTTTTTTTTTGTTCTATGGCAAGTGCTTTCAGGTTTGTGTTAAATAGATGTTGGAAGATAGTTGAAGATAGTGGCTTTAAAAAGCAAACCATAGGTTCATCTTTCAAAAAGTGATCTCTTTTTTGAGATATGCAATTGTTTTTTTTTCTTTTGTGGGGCTTGTGTTTGTCCCTTAGTGTGCATGTGTAAGATGGTGGTTGTGGTTGTAGGAATATTCATGTGTGGATGTAAGTCTTAACGGAAAACGCAAATGAAGACGACGGCAAGAATCGTTTGGGAAGATGAAGACGACGGCGACACAAGGGATATAAAGAGATTATGTTTATTTAATTTGATGTGAAGTGTGTGTTGGAGCCTTAAAATGACGTGAAAAAGCATATTTGTCATTTTTTAAAAGCATAAATAAAAAGAACACATGTCTTATTTTTATTGGGTGTGAGTGGCAATATAACGGTTTCCGTTAAGTCATTTAACAGAAAATGAGTTCAGGAAGTAAAATGTTATCACTACAAAAAAAAAAAAAAAAAAAATTTCTTACTGGAGTTTTCTGACGTGTCAGGGTGTCTGACATGTCAGAAAACTTTTCTAACGTGGCATTTCTGACGTGTATTGAATGTCAGGTACATAGGAGTTAGTAAATTTTTTTTTTTTCTGACTTGTTACTGTTTAGCACGTCAGAATTTTCTGATGTGTCAATTTTGACACGTCAGGAAATTTAAAAATTAATTAAAAATAATAATTTTTTTAAAAAAAAATTTTTGGAATTTTTTTTCAATTAAAAATTTATTAATTTTTTTTTTGTAATTTCTCTGCACGGCAACTCTCTTCTTTTCTCAATTTTCTCTTTCTCTCTCTTCTTTTCTCATGCCAGCTCTCCCTTTTCTCCATTTTCTCACTCTCTCTCTCTTCTTTTCAATCTCCATTTTCAAAAACCCAAACCCAAACCAAAAAAATCTTCAAAAAATCAAAAACCCAAACGTCAAACCCAACAAATCTTCAAAAACCCAAAAAATCTTCTTATCTTATCTTATCTTCTTCTTCTCTTCTCCTTTTTTTTTTTTTTTTTTTTTTTCCTTTTCTTTTTCTTCTTCTTCTTCTTCTTCTTCTGCTTTCTTCGATCTGCTGCTTCTCAATTTTTTCTCTTCACCTTTTCTTTTTCTTGTTCCTCTAGAGGGAGCTGCCGTGCAGAGAAGGGAGATTGAGAGAGGAGAGAGAGAGTGTGGGGAAATAAATGAAGAGGGAAAGAATAAGAAGAGGAAAAAAGTTGAGGGGAAATAAGAAGAGGGAAAAAGTTCAAAATCCTACCCATTTTTTTGTGACATGTCAATATTTAGTACATCAGAAAATTCTTACGTGCCAGTTGGACACGTCAGAAATTTCTGACGTGCCAAAATTTTATGACATGCTAAAAATTTTCCTAACGTGCTATTTTTTGCTATGTTAGAAAATGGTGACGTGACATTTTTTGCCACGTCAAAAAATGGTAGTTTTTTGTAGTGTATTTTGGCATACCCTAGGGACCTATAGATTAATTTTTAAACCACAGGGAGTGATTTGTAAATTAGGCCAATCACAGGGACCAATTTTACATTTATCCTTTTTTTTTTTTTTTTTTATATACCTTTATTTTTCTTATTCTTTATTTATTTATTTTCTAAAAAAGGCGGGTGGGGGTGGGGAAGACCAACTGTAGCTATTCTACTTGAGTGTAATCATAGTAGCACTTGTCTGTTGGAAGTCGCAAAGGCGTAGACGATAAGAATAACATGCGCTCTCTTAAGTCCGACTGAGCTAGAACTTGACTAAGCCCCATTATAATTTCATTTATATTATTTGTTTCCTTATTTGATTCGGACATTAATAATACATAATTTATTGAATAATTTATGTGTGGAAAATTCTTGATATATAATCAACATAATTAATTATGCTAATTAATGACCAGAGGTAAAAATAAAAAAACGGTTTAGATATTAAAAACATGGACACGTGTTGCAATTTTAAGCATTCTCAGATATTAAAAAACATAGACATGTGTCGCAATTCTAAGCACTCTCTACGTCAAAATTCGGCTTTTATGTATATATATGATTTCATTTATATTATTTGTTTCCTTATTTGATTCAGACATTAATAATACTTAATTTATTGAATAATTTATGTATGGAAAACTCTTGAAATATAATCAACACAATTAATTACGCTAATTAATGACTAGAGGTAAAAATAAAAAAAACAGTTCAAATATTAAAAATATGGACACATGTCGCAATTCTAAGTACTCTCAGATATTAAAAAACATAGACACGTGTCACAATTATAAGCACTCTCTACGTCAAAACTCGACTTTTATATATATATATATATATATATATATATATATGATAAGCCACTTGAGTGTAGGCAGTCTTCATGGCATCATTCCCATTGGCACTAGGCCGAGGCGACCTACTAACTTCCCTCAACCGATTGTAATTTTTTTTTATTTAAGTGTGATGAAATAATAAAAAATTATGCAAAAAAATTATTTTAAACTTTGTATTTGTCCAAAGGCCTAGGTTCTCTTTACGATCATAAAGATATAGATTCCCTCTACAAATCTACCGTTACATGTTTACAAAAGAAAAGGCATCAACTTTGTTTCAGTTTTTTTAACGGGTAAAGCAAAAAAAAAAAAAAAATTGATAGAAGAAATTAAACACAATAAAATCGAACGAAAGGACTATATATATTGTCCATATACACCCTTTTATAGAGGGGATTGCAGCTTATTCCATGAAAATAACTACAATTATACAATATTAATGCCTAAAATAAAAAGATTGCAACAATATGCAATTATTGTAGTTTTGGGCCATATATATATATATATGAGGGAAATATTATGGGATCACAGGAATCTATACATATTGGTGTTCATGGACTCTGCAACGAATAGTACAATTAGAATAAGTCAATTATAATTTTGCAGAATTTACGGCATAAATCACGTTCCTCCCAAGAATTTACGCTTTCTCTCAAGAATTTCACATTGCAATCTATAAGACATTCTTCCAATTTTTCTCTTTGCTTTTCAGTAATTCTCTTCTTTGGGGGTATACCAAAATGATCACCTGGAGAGAGAGAGAGAGAGAAATCGAGCAGGTAGTGGCAAGGGATGGAGAGAAAGGGGCATATGGGGAGCGGAAATAGGAAGCGGACGGTCCTCTGCATGTTTCAAAACTATAGAAATAGTCATTAACAACATTATTATCAACGTAATTCCCTTCCTACTTTTTTCATCCATTGTTCCTCTCGGTCAGTCTCTTAGGTTGTTAATTTTTGAGAACTCCAGAATGAATTCATAATCTACAACATATAAACTTTTATATACAAGAGTTCTCATATTTTTTTAAGTTAATTATGTAAAATTTTATTTTTTCTTAAAAGCAGGATGATTTATTATTTTTAATTTAAGCAAAGAACCGTTTAAGCGTGTGACCTTGGAATGGTTTGATGTCTTTTGGCTAACGTGAATTGGGTTAAGGCCATGTCTCCTGACCTCTTTATTATAGTCATCCAGTAATTTCTAATATATATTGGCTAAAGTCATGTCTAATTAACAGAGTAATTAATCGGTAGGTAAGATTAGAACATTAAGTCTCCGCTAGGGCTTCTCTCTGAGAGGCGGCTAGTGCTGGAGGTGGAGTCCCTGTCCGTTCTATTGGAGCAGGAGCTAGGGCAGTTTAACTAGCGGCGCAATTGGGAGTAATGGAGGACGAGATAGAAGCACTGTGTGGGAAGATCGCTTTAACAGACAATGAGAAGGTGGGTATACAGATCACGGAAGGGGAGATTGCAGTAAACCGGGAGTGCGAAGGCTTATGTCTGGTGGGTAAAATATGGTCACAGAAGCAGGTAAACAAGGAGGGGTTTAAATCAATCCTATCAAGAATATGGCGACTGGTTGGCGGGGTGGTATTCAAAGAACTACAAGACAATATGTGGTTATTTGAATTTTCTAAATAGGTGGATAAAGAGAGAGTTATGGAAGGCCGTCCACGGACTTTTGACCGGCAGATTATCGTTCTGAATGAGTTTGATGGCAGTACTCCTCCGTCGAAGATGGACTTCACGCACTCACCAATATGGGTCCAAGTGCATGACATGCCTCTTTTATGCATGAACAAGAGTGTAAGGACTAAAATTGGATCATCGCTAGAGCAACTTGTAGAGGTGGACATGGCCGGCGACGGGGCAGGTTGGGGACGATGCTTGAGACTTAGGGTCATATTAGATCTTACTAAACCACTAGATCGTGGAAGAGGACTCCAGGTTGAGGGAAAATCGTATTGGGTTGTTTTCAAATATGAAAAGCTCCCCCTCTTTTGTTTCAGTTGTGGCCATATTGTCCACGGTCCAAGAGGATGTCCTGCCCCAAAAAACATGAGGTGGAGTATGGAAGAGGAGAACAAGCAATGGCGACCTGGCTTCGAGCGGAAGATCCAATTCGCAAGGGCGGCGGCGGAAGCTTTAGCTACAGGGCGGGGGATGGGCAGCCATGGTCAAGAGATACCCATGAAAAGAGGAGCGGTGGTCGGGAGGAGTACGGTTACATAAAAAAAGGAAGGCGGCATGCATTCCGGAAACCCTAGGCATGCAAATTTGGCAACGAACAGTGAGAAGTTGGTGGCTTTCCATTCTGGGAATAAGGAGGAGCGGGATTCGCGGGAAAGAATTGAAGGGAGCCAGGGGAATGACCTGCATGAAGATACGGTAGAGAGGTCTGGGCACCCTTAAACCTAGAAAGGACACGTGGATTAAATATGGAATTGGGTACAATGGATGGGCTGTATGAATGGCCCAAAAACATGGTGGAGCTGACTGGAAATAACATAGACTGATTGGGCCTGCGGAAATAACAAGAATGGAAGTCATGTATGAAGACCCAAAAGAGGCAAGCATGGGGACAGCCGAAATGGGACATCCAAAAGACGGCAGTAGCAGGGAACAAACAGGGATCAAGAAATGGAAACGTATGGCTCGAGAAAACGAAAGCAACCAGTTAATGAAGTGGTGACAGTAGACAGGAAAAAGAAAGCAAAAATGATGGGAGGTAAAAGCACTGGATCGGAAGAGGAATTGGCGGCGGCTGCTGAGCAGCCCCGCCAACAACAATGAGTTTGCTAAGCTGGAACTGCCGGGGGCTTGGGAACCCCTGGACAGTTCGAGACCTTTGCCTTTTGATGAAGGAAAAGAGACCCGACATTTTGTTTCTAATGGAAATAAAATGTAATAAAGGTAAGATGGAATTACTCAGAGTTAAGCTTGGTTTCAAATGGATGTTTATGGTTGATCATATAGGCATGAGTGGAGGACTGGCTTTGCTCTAGAAAGAAAACCAGGTTCTGAAGGTACAAAATTTCACAAGAAGACATATTAACGCAACAGTTAAATACATAGACAAGGAGGGTTCTTGGAAACTTAGCTGTTTCTATGGACACCCAGTCAATGAAAAACGGCATGAGTCATGGCAGCTTTTAGAACACTTGAATGGTTATGCCCCACAGCCCTGCCTATGTCTAGGGGATTTCAACAAAATAACTAACCAAGATGAGAAGGACGAGGGTGCAGTTAGACAGGAGAGGCAAATGCAATGGTTTAGGGATGCGTTGGACTATTGTGACCTTCGTGATCTGGGATATGAGGGAACGCAATTCACCTGGACCAACTGCCGCTATGATGGGGAGTTTATTAGAGAGCGTCTGGATCATGCCGTAGCTAACACAAAATGGAGCCAAATATTTGGTGATGTCACTGTTCACACTCTTGCCGCTAGATCATTTAACCACAAACCGATATGGGTACAATTTGTAGGGAACATACTGGAGTAGGTACGGCGCCAGCGGCGGTTCAAGTTTGAATCAAAATGGCACTTAGATGACGAGTACAACAAAATTTTGGAGGAGGCGTGGCAAAATGAGAATTATGGGGCTTCGGCCATGCAGGAAGTACAGAGCAAGTTGGAATGCTGCCAACGGTCTCTCTCGCAATGGAGTGGACGGAAATACGGCAACACAGAGAAATTGCTCCAAAAGAAAACTAAACGGCTAGAGGTTTTGCAATGTCAAGAAAAATGGGAGGACTGGGTAGAGATTAAAAACTTGAAACAGGAAATAGAATTTATGTTGTAGCAGGCGGACATTCGTTGGAAGTAGCGTGCCAAACAAAATTGGTACCAACATGGCGATCGTAATACGCCTTTCTTTCATGCTTGGGCAGACCATCGGAGGCGGATAAATCACATAAGCAGTATAACGGATGAAGTTGGGAGAGAATGGAGGATGGTGGAGGATATTAGTGAGGTGTTCATGGATTATTATAAAAATTTGTTCACCAAGGCAGGTACTCAAGACCTGCATACTTGCATGGAATGTGTAACCTCACAGGTGACACAGGCCATGAATGAAAGGCTGCTCAAGGAGTTCATGGCGGAGGAGGTGGATGTTGCTCTTGGCCAAATGCACCCACTCAAGTTCCCGGGGCCCAATGGGTTTGCAGCATGCTTTTATCAAAAATCTTGGTCAGTTATTCGGCCTGAGGTATGTAAAGCAGTCCTAGAATTTCTAAATTCAGGGTATTTAGATCCTTCTCTTAATGTAACAAATATTGTCCTCATCCCAAAGAAAAAGAAACCTACTCGGGTAATTGATTTCCGCCCTATCAGCCTATGCAACATGCTTTACAAACTTATTGCAAAGGTCCTTGCAAATAGAATGAAAAAGGTTTTGACCACTGTTATTTCTTTGAATCAAAGTGCTTTTGTCCCGAGGAGATTAATTACGGCGAACATAATTGTTGCTTTTGAGGCACTCCACACTATAGATGTGCACTTAAAAGGGCGGAAGGGGTTTATGGCACTTAAACTCGATATGAGTAAGGCTTACGATCGAGTTGAGTGGAATTTTTTGGAGGCTATTATGACAAAACTGGGATTTGCAGAAAGATGGACCCAATTGATTATGGCTTGTGTTAGAACCGTGTCATATTCAATACTTATCAATGGTAAACCTTATGGGTGTATCAAGCCTTCAAGAGGAATCCGTCAAGGTGACCCGTTGTCCCCTTACCTTTTCATACTTTGTGTGGAAGGTCTCAGTGCTTTGCTAAATAAGGCAAAGGAGGAAGGGAAAATAACAGGGTTACCCATTGCTAGAGGTGGAACCAAGATAAACCATCTCTTTTTTGCAGATGACAGTTTACTGTTTTGCAGGGCTACTTTTTCAAAATGGACCAAAATTCAGGATATCCTTGCCAGCTATGAAAAGGCCTCTGGACAAAAGCTGAACCGCAAAAAGACTTCAATCTTTTTCATCCGGAATACTAAGGAGGAGACAAAGAATTTCATTATGTCGGTTGCTGGAGTGAATGCCACAAACCGCTATGAAAAATACTTGGGGCTTCCCAACCTTATAGGTCATTCCCAAGTTAGTGCTTTCAATGGCATAAAGGGGAGAATATGGGATAAACTACAAGGGTGGAAAGAAAACTTTCTTGCTCAATCTGGCAAGGAGGTGTTATTGAAGGCGATTGTCCAGGCAATTTCAACATACACCATGAGTGTTTTTCTTCTCCCAAAAACACTCTATGGGGACATAAATGCCATGATGGCGAAATTCTGGTGGGGACACAAAAAAAAATGATAAACGGATTGCTTGGATGAGCTGGCCTAAACTTGGGAGGGCAAAGACAATGGGGGGAATGGGCTACCGCGAATTGGAATCGTTCAATATGGCACTCTTGGCATACAAGGGTGGCGACTTCTTCAAAATCCTAATGGGTTAATAATGACTCAGATTCTAACGGAAAAATATTACTCTCATGGGAACTTTATGGAAGCAGAACTTGGAAGAAGCCTGTCGTATGTGTGGCATAGCATCTGGAAAGCACGGAAACTGCTTGACATAGGTTTGGCATGGAGGGTAGGTGACGGATCTAAGATTGGTATTTGGAAAGACAAGTGGGCTTGCATGGAGATAGCGGGTTACGTCCAGACGCCTGTTAGAATTCTCTCTCATGAGGCCAAGGTGTGTGAATTGATTGATACAGAGACCAACTGGTGGAACACGACCCTTATACATGAGATCTTTGTACCTGAAGAAGCAGCGTTTATTTGTGGTTTGGCAATCAGTCCAAATGAATCTATGAACTTTACCCATATTGCACCTTGAAGAAGCCTAAGCCTTTTAAGGTGACTGATTTTAGACCTATCAGCTTGTGTGATGTGGGTTATAAAATTATCTCCAAAGTGTTAGCTAACCTCCTTAAAATTATTTTACCACTCATTATTTCTCAAAATCAAAGCGCCTTTATTTCGGGAAGGCTGATCTCTGACAATATTTGGGCGGCTTACAAAACTCTACACTCCATGCACACAAGAATGTGGGAAAATGTGGGTTACATGGCCCTAAAGCTTGACATGAGCAAAGCTTATAACCGGGTGAAGTGAGTGTTTTTGAAGGAAGTGATGAGGATGATGGGTTTTGTTGAACGATGGGTGAGGCTTGTAATGAAATGTTTGATCACAGTCACTTACTTTGTTAGCATCAATGGGAATCCACTAGGGTGCATTAGCCCAACAAGAGGGATTAGGCAGGGAGACCCGCTATCCCCTTGCTTGTTTATCTTGTGTGCAGAGGTCCTAGTTTTCAACTCCACCAGGCAAAACGTATTGGCTCTCTGGGGGGGTGGCCTATCTCTCCTAGGGGACCAAAACTAAACCACTTATTTTTTGCATATGACAATCTTATTTTATGAAAGGCTACTTCTCGGGATTGGCATCGCCTAGCCTTTATGTTGGAAGGCTATGAACAAGCGTCGAGGCAGAGGTTAAACAAAGACAAGATTACGGTTTCCTTTAGCAGAAACACCAGTGCAAAGGCCCGGGTATTATTCTTAACCTGACAAGCGTTCCTGCCTCACAATGGTATGACAAGTATTTGGGGCTACCGGCTTGGGTGGGTAAGTCCCGCATAAGAGAATTTCAACATATCACAGACAGGGTAAGGAAAAGGTTCTCAGATTGGAAGTTGAAGTTTCTTTCACAAGCTGGGAAAGAAACCCTCCTAAAAGTCGTTAGTCAAGCAATTCCAACCTACAGAATCAGTATCTTCATGTTACCTAAGAAGCTTTGCAATGACCTCAACGGGATTATGCAACGATTTTGTTGGGGGCATAAGAATGATGAAAAGAAGATACACTGGATGAGATGAGAGAAAATGGGTTGCTCGAAGGCTCAAGGATGGCTGGGTTTTAAGGATCTCCTTTGTTTTAACAAAGGTCTTCTAGCAAAACAAGGATGGAGATTATTGCAGAACCCTAACAGTTTGGCAAGACGAATTATTAAAGCCAAATATTATCCCAAGGGTTCTTTTTTGGAGGCTAATAAGGGAACCATGGGATCTTTGGCATGGAGGAGTATCTTTGCGGCAAAAGCATTGCTTCAGGAGGGTTTGATTTGATGCATAGGAGATGGTTGTATGGTGCATGTCTGGGTAGATAAGTGGGTTCCCCAACCTACTACTTTTCTATTCAATCTCCCTGTGGTATTTTACCTGCTGATGCTAAAGTAGTTGACCTTATCGACCCAAACTCGAGGGGGTGGAATGTTGATGCAAACCAACTAATAACAAAACATAGAAAATGATAAATCGGCTACTTCGAGAGAGCTGTGATCTCTAATGGCTACTTCGAGGGAGCTTTGACCTCCAAAACACAGTAAACTATATTCTAAAACAATAATCAACTCATACTTTGTTATTGATCATTCCCCTTTAAATAGAGAAACAATATACTATTGATTACATAATAGACCTAATTGGACGACTCTAATAAGGAATGAATATAACTATTTATTGGACTAGAAAATCTATAGAGATATACTCCTTACTGGACTCTAGCATGACACCAGGCAATATGGGAAAAGCTGATTCAATGATGCAATAATGATGAGTTGGCTTTAGCGGCAATACTTGCATGGAGCATATGGACTAGACGCAACTCTGTAGTGAATGGGGGAGTTTTTTTCCCATCCTAACAGGTTAGTCCAAGACACAGAGGTTTCCCTCCAACAATTCCAGCATGCTTAGACTACAGAAGGAAACACTAGTACTAGGGCTGAAACTGACATGCCAGAATAGTGGAAGCCTCCCCTCTTGGTATGTTCAAAGTTAACTGGGACGTTGCTTTTAATCCCAAAATGAAACGCATGGGAGTTGGGATTATTTTCCGTGATGAATTCGGGAGGGTGAGTGCGGCTCAAAGCAAAATGTTGGACTCGTACCACAAACCCGTGGCCAGTGGCGGAGAGAAAGGGGGGCGACCCAAGGGCGGGCGCCCCCGGTAAAAAAAAAAAAAAAACAAGTAATTTTAAGTCGATAGTTGAAGGACGCCCTTGGTAAAATTTTTCAAAATCCTTACTGCCCTGCAAAACATTTTTACCACCTTAAAAAAAAAAAAAAAATTCTCAACTCTTTACTCTTCAGCACCATCGGTCCAGCAAGGCAATACATTAAACAAAAGAAAGAAAAAAAAAATTAATCTTATCCTAAATCCCTAACCCCTCTTCCCGACTCCAACCTATCCTGCGGCTCAAGAGCTTTTCGTTTTCACTTTTCAGACTTGCCGACTGTCGAAACAAATCACCAACTTGAGAAATCCAATTCCGTTGAAGTGTGGGGATTATTATTCCCTCCAAAATCAAACACAAAACCTTTACTCTTGCACTGTAATAGGCTAATAACCGTGGACTGTGCAGCACTCACTCACTTGCTCACCGATTAGCGACAAATAACCAGTCCTACTGCTGGCTGTGGCTGTCCAGATCTGAGAGTTTGAGATCGAGAGTGGGAGAGTGACGACTCTGTAGTCTCTGTGAGTATTCTCCTCTTAACAGTTGCTAGATTGCTTTATGCCTTTATTGTTTGTAAATATATGCGGTTCCTAGGGGATATAAATATATGTGGTTGGTAGTGCTTAGAAAAGTGAAAAAGAAAGAAGAAAGTGGAAGAATAGAATACTTTTTAGTTTTTGTTTGTTGCTTGCTGCAGAGGCTGTGCACAGCAGCACAAGAGTCCAAGACCCACGGTCCCCACAGCCTTCATTGCCTTCATTGTGTTTGTTATTTGTACATGGTCATTACTCATTAGTCAAATTTGTTGTCATAACTCATAATAAGAATTAAAGAATGACTCACAAAAAAAATAAAAAAATAAAAGAATTAAAGAATGGTAAAGATTCAAAATACTGCTTGTTTTTTTCTTTCCCCAATTCAAAAACTTTATTATTTATTTTTTCATTTTGTAGATTGTAGTGGGGCGCTCTCATTGTAAATGCGTATTTCTTTTTTAATTGGGCAATTTGCAAACTCTAATATGATTGATCGAAATTTATGGAGCATTTTAATTGTGATATATCTCTTATTTTCATCATTTTGTTTATCTTATTCTAATAAAAACAATATTGTTATTTTTTTTGTAAGGTGTGTTTTATATATTTTGGGATTTTGTCAAGCATCAACGAGTTTCAGAAGATTATTGCCAATCTCAGGTTTGCTCTTTTTATTAATTCATGTTAGGCTAATAGCTATCGAAATATGCTAATAATTTTATTATAATATCATTAGAGACTTATAGTATGTTTCATTAGACATGAATTGTTTAGTATGAGAATTAAAACTAATAGATAAATAATTTTCCAGGTTTCTGAAAATTCTTAGATTACATTATGGGCAAGCCAAAAACAATTGATGCATTTTTTAAGAAAAATGATGCTGATTCAAATTCTAAAATGTCTTCATCGACATCAAATCCTCAAACTTTAGCTCCTGAGCAACGCCCTTCTAAGATGCCAAGAATTGAATCTCAAGTAGTTGAGTCATTTGACATTTCTACTCTACAACATGATCCAGGATTACGTCCTCAAATATGGGAATATCCTGTTAATCAACGGGATGAAATTAGATGTGCTTATCTTAAAGTTGGTCCGCATAGGTTCATTCCTTCTAGTAGTTCTGGATATCCGTTTTTAGGAACTGAAAAAAACCGCCGAAGATTTCAATCATCTTGGTATAAGATGTTTGATTGGTTAGAATATTCTGAGGCCAAAGATGCTGCTTATTGTTTACCCTGCTTTCTTTTTGCTAAAAAGCCTACGGGGCGGTTTGAAGGTAGTGCATTTACAATTGAAGGATTTCGTAATTGGAAGAAAGTTAATGATGGTACACATTGCTCTTTTTTGGCCCACATGGGAAATGGGCCATGTTCACCTCATAATAATGCTGTTAAGTGTTGTGACAATTTGAAAAATCAATCTCAACATATTGATAAGGTGATAGATAAGCAAACTTCGGAAGAAAAATTGAACAATCGATTGCGATTGAAGACTTCAATTGATTCTATTCGGTATTTGGCATATCAAGGATGTCCTTATAGAGGTCACGATGAAGGTCCCGATTCTAAAAATCGTGGCAATTTTCTTGAGTTGATAAAACTTGTGTCCAATTACAACGAGGATGTTGCCAAGGTTGTTTTAGAAAATGCTCCACAAAATGCAAAATATACTTCACATCATGTCCAAAAAGATATTTTACATGTCTGGGCAAAAAAGGTGCGAGATGCAATTCGTGAAGAAATTGGTGATTCAAAATTTTGCATTATTGTTGATGAGGCACGAGATTAGTCTAAGAGAGAACAAATGGCTATTGTTTTGAGATTTATTAACAAAGATGGTTTTATACAAGAACACTTCTTTGATATTGTCCAAGTTAAAGATACATCGGCATTGACTTTAAAGGATAAAATATCTGACGTTCTTTCTCAAAATTGTCTTGATATTCAAAGTATTCGTGGGCAAGGGTATGATGGTGCTAGCAATATGTGTGGTGAATGGAAAGGATTGCAGGCATTATTTCTCAATGAATGTTCTTGTGCATACTATGTTCATTGTTTTGCACATCGATTACAATTAGCATTAGTTGCTGCATCTCGAGAGGTAATTGTTGTTCATGATTTCTTCTCAAATTTGAATTTCATTATCAATGTGATTAGTGCTTCATGTAAACGTCATCGTGATTTGCAAGATGCTCAAGAAGAAGATATCGCACATTTGATAGCTATTGATGAACTTGAAACTGGAAAAGGGGCTAACCAAATTGGCACTTTGAAACGAGCTGGTGATTCTCGTTGGGGTTCTCATTTTTATTCTATTTGTAGCCTACTAAGGCTGTTTAATCCCGCTTGTTCAGTGCTTGAAAAGATTATAAAGGAAGGATCTACTTACTCTCAACGTGAGGATGCTGGTGCTGCTTATGAAATGATTACATCATTCAAATTCATATTCATTTTACATTTGATGAGGGAAATTATGGGTACTACTGATTGTCTTTGTCAACATTTGCAACAAAAATCTCAAGACATCTTGAATGCTATGCAATTAGTTTCTAATACAAAAGCACTCCTCCAAAAATTGAGAAATGAAGATTGGGATAATTTTATTGAGAAAGTAGTCTCTTTTTCCAAGAAATTTGAAATAGACATTCCGGATTTGAGTGCTCGTTATGGTAAAAGCCGAGGTCGGCTTCAACGGGATAACATTACGGTGGAACATTATTATCATTTTGATGTATTCAATGCTACTATAGACTTTCAATTGCAAGAGCTTGATTGTAGATTTGGTGAAAGGGCAATGGAACTCTTGACACTTAGTTCAGCTTTGGATCCAAATGATGCTTATAAATCATTTAATATTGATGATATATGTAGTCTTGCAGATAAGTACTATTCTCTGGATTTTTCTGAGCAGGAAAAAATTATTTTGAGATTTCAGTTGAAGCATTTTGAAGTTGATATGCTTAATCATCCGAAACTACAAAAATTGTCCTCCATTGCGGAATTATGTCGAGGATTGATAGAGGCCGGAAAAGCAGATACATATTATCTTATTGATAGATTGATTCGTCTTGTTTTGACTCTTCCGGTGTCTACAGCAACTACCGAACGAGCATTTTCAACAATGAAAATTGTCAAAACAAGACTTCGTAACAAAATGGAAGATGAGTTTCTTGGAGATAGTTTACTTGTCTACATTGAAAGGGAAATTGCTAAAAGCTTTGATTCAGATTTGATACTTGATGATTTTGTTGTTCTAAGGCCGCGTAGAATGCAATTTTAGGCCCTTTGTATTTTGTATTTTCCCTTTACTTTTGTACTAGTGC
>NC_081543.1:29330044-29390781 GCF_901000735.1 Corylus avellana | reverse complement strand
TGGATCATGGAAGAGGACTCCAGGTGGAGGGGAAATTGTATTGGGTTGTTTTCAAATATGAAAAGCTCCCCCTCTTTTGTTTCAATTGTGGCCATATTGTCCACGGTCCAAGAGGATGTCCTGCCCCAAAAAACATGAGGTGGAGTATGGAAGAGGAGAACAAGCAATGGCGGCCTGGCTTCGAGCGGAAGATCCAATTTGCAAGGGCGGCGGCGGAACCTTTAGCTACAAGGCGGGGGATGGGCGGCCATGGTCAAGAGATACCCATGAAAAAAGGAGCAGTGGTCGGGAGGAGTACGGTTACATAAAAAAGGAAGGAGTCATGCATTCCGGAAACCCTAGGCATGCAAATTTGGCAACGGACAATAAGGAGTCAGTGGCTTTCCATTCTGGGAATAAGGAGGAGCGGGATTCGCGGGAAAGAATTGAAGGGAGCCAGGAGAATGACCTGCATGAAGATACGGTAGAGAGGTCTGGGCACCCTTAAACCTAGAAAGGACACGTGGATTAAATATGGAATTGGGTACAACGGATGGGCTGTATGAAGGGCCCAAAAACATGGTGGAGCTAACTGGAAATAACATAGAGTGATTGGGCCTACGGAAATAACAAGAATGGAAGTCATGTATGAAGACCCAAAAGAGGCAAGCATGGGGACAGCCGAAATGGGACATCCTAAAGACGGTAGTAGCAGGGAACAAACAGGGATCAAGAAATGAAAACGTATGGCTCGAGAAAACGAAAGCAACCAGTCAATGAAGTGGTAATAGTAGACAGGAAAAAGAAAGCAAGAATGATGGGAGGTAAAAGCATTGGATCGGAAGAGGAATTGGCGGCGGCTGCTGAGCAGCCCCGCCAACAACAATGAGTCTGCCAAGCTGGAACTGTCGGGGGCTTGGGAACCCCTGGACAGTTCGAGACCTTTGTCTTTTGATGAAGGAAAAGAGACTCAACATTTTGTTTCTTATGGAAATAAAATGTAATAAAGGTAGGATGGAATTACTCAGAGTTAAGCTAGGTTTCAAAGGGATGTTTGTGGTTGACCCTATAGGCATGAGTGGAGGACTGGCTCTGGAAAGAAAACCAGGTTCTGAAGGTACAAAATTTCACAAGAAGACATATTAACGCAACAGTTAAATACACAGACAGGGAGGGTTCTTGGAAACTTACCTGTTTCTATGGACACCCAGTTAGTGAAAAACGGCATGAGTCATGGCAGCTTTTAGAACACTTGAATGGTTATGCCCCACGGCCCTGGCTATGTCTAGGGGATTTCAACGAAATAACTAACCAAGATGAGAAGGAGGGGGGTGTAGTTAGACAGGAGAGGCAAATGCAATGGTTTAGGGATGCGTTGGACTATTGTAACCTTCGTGATCTGGGATATGAGGGAACGCAATTCACCTGGACCAACTGTCGCTATGATGGGGAGTTTATTAGAGAGCGTCTGGATCATGCCGTAGCTAACACAGAATGGAGCCAAATCTTCGGTGAAGTCACTGTTCACACTCTTGCCGCTAGATCATTTGACCACAAACCGATATGGGTGCAATTTGTAGGGAACAGACTGGAGCAGGTACGGCACCAGCGGCGGTTCAAGTTTGAATCAAAATGGCACTTAGATGACGAGTACAACAAAATTTTGGAGGAGGCGTGGCAAAATGAGAATTATGGGGCTTCGGCCATGCAGGAAGTACAGAGCAAGTTGGAATGCTGCCAACGGTCTCTCTCGCGATGGAGTGGACGAAAATACGGCAACACAGAGAAATTGCTCCAAAAGAAAACTAAATGGCTAGAGGTTTTGCAATGTCAAGAAAAATGGGAGGACTGGGCAGAAATTAAAAACTTGAAACAGGAAATAGAATTTCTGTTGGAGTAGGAGGACATTCGTTGGAAGTAGTGTGCCAAAAAAAATTGGTACCAACATGGCGATCGTAATACGCCTTTCTTTCACGCCTGGGCAGACCATCGGAGGCGGATAAATCACATAAGCAATATAACGGATGAAGCTGGGAGAGAATGGAGGATGGTGGAGGATATTAGTGAGGTGTTCGTGGATTATTATAAAAATTTGTTCACCAAGGCAGGTACTCAAGACCTGCATACTTGCATGGAATGTGTAACCTCACGAGTGACACAGGCCATGAATGAAAGGCTACTCAAGGAGTTCATGGCGGAGGAGGTGGATGTTGCTCTTGGCCAAATGCACCCATTTAAGTTCCCGGGGCCCAATGGGTTTGCAGCATGCTTTTATCAAAAATCTTGGTCAGTTATCCGGCCCGAGGTATGTAAAGCAGTCCTAGAATTTCTAAATTCAGGGTATTTAGATCCTTCTCTTAATGTAACAAATATTGTCCTCATCCCAAAGAAAAAGAACCCTACTCGGGTAATTGATTTCCGCCCTATCAGCCTATGCAACATGCTTTACAAACTCATTACAAAGGTCCTTGCAAATAGAATGAAAAATGTTTTGACCACTGTTATTTCTTTGAATCAAAGTGCTTTTGTCCCGGGGAGATTAATTACGGCGAACATAATTGTTGTTTTTGAGGCACTCCACACTATGGATGTGTACTTAAAAGGGCGGAAGGGGTTTATGGCACTTAAACTCGATATGAGTAAGGCTTACGATCGAGTTGAGTGGAATTTTTTGGAGGCTATTATGACAAAACTGGGATTTGCAGAAAGATGGACCCAATTGATTATGGCTTGTGTTAGAACCATGTCATATTCAATACTTATCAATGGTCAACCTTATGGGTGTATCAAGCCTTCAAGAGGAATCTGTCAAGGTGACCCGTTGTCCTCTTAGCTTTTCATACTTTGTGCGGAAGGTCTCAGTGCTTTGCTAAATAAGGCAGAGGAGGAAGGGAAAATAATAGGGTTACCCATTGCTAGAGGTGGAACCAAGATAAACCATCTCTTTTTTGCAGATGATAGTTTACTGTTTTGTAGGGCTACTTTTTCAAAATGGACCAAAATTCAGGATATCCTTGCCAGCTATGAAAAGGCCTCTGGACAAAAGCTGAACTGCGAAAAGACTTCAATCTTTTTCATCCGGAATACTAAGGAGGAGACAAAGAATTTCATTATGTCGGTCGCTGGAGGGAATGCCACAAACTGCTAAGAAAAATACTTGGGGCTTCCCAACCTTATAGGTCGTTCCCGAGTTAGTGCTTTCAATGGCATAAAGGGGAGAATATGGGATAAACTACAAAGGTGGAAAGAAAATTTTCTTGCTCAAGCCGGCAAGGAGGTGTTATTGAAGGCGATTGTCCAGGCAATTCCAACATACACCATGAGTGTTTTTCTTCTCCCAAAAACACTCTATGGGGACATAAATGCCATGATGGCGAAATTCTGGTGGGGACACAAACAAAATGATAAACGGATAGCTTGGATGAGCTGGCCTAAACTTTGGAGGGCAAAGACAATGGGGGGAATGGGCTACTGCGACTTGGAATGGTTCAATATGGCACTCTTGGCAAACAAGGGTGGCGACTTCTTCAAAATCCTAAGGGTTAATAATGACTCAGATTCTAACAGAAAAATATTACTCTCATGGGAATTTTATGGAAGCAGAACTTGGAAAAAGCCCGTCGTATGTGTGGCGTAGCATATGGAAAGCACGGAAACTGCTTGACACGGGTTTGGCATGGAGGGCAGGTGACGGATCTAAGATTGGTATTTGGAAAGACAAGTGGACTTGCATGGGGATAGCGGGTTACGTCCAGACGCCTGTTAGAATTCTCTCTCATGAGGCCAAGGTGTGTGAATTGATTGATACAGAGACCAACTGGTGGAACACGACCCTCATGCATGAGATATTTGTACCTGAAGAAGCAACGTTTATTTGTGGTTTGGCAATCAGTCCAAATGAATCTATGAACTTTACCCATATTGCACCTTGAAAAAGTCTAAGCCTTTTAAGGTGACTGATTTTAGACCTATCAGCTTGTGTGATGTGGGTTATAAAATTATCTCCAAAGTGTTAGCTAACCTCCTTAAAATTATTTTACCACTCATTATTTCTCAAAATCAAAGCGCCTTTATTTCGGGAAGGCTGATCTTTGACAATATTTGGACGGCTTACAAAACTCTACACTCCATGCACACAAGAATGTGGGAAAATGTGGGTTGCATGGCCCTAAAGCTTGACATGAGCAAAGCTTATAACCGGGTGGAGTGAGTGTTTTTGGAGGAAGTGATGAGGAGGATGGGTTTTGTTGAACAATGGGCGAGGCTTGTAATGAAATGTTTGACCACAGTCACTTACTTTGTTAGCATCAATGGGAATCCACTGGGGTGCATTAGCCCAACAAGAGGGATTAGGCAAGGAGACCCGCTATCCCCTTGCTTGTTTATCTTGTGTTCAGAGGTCCTAGTTTTCAACTCCACCAGGCAGAACGTATTGGCTCTCTGGGGGAGGGCTATCTCTCCTAAGGGACCAAAACTAAACCACTTATTTTTTTGCAGATGACAATCTTATTTTATGCAAGGCTACTTCTCGGGATTGGCATCGCCTAGCCTTTATGTTGGAAGGCTATGAACAAGCGTCGAGGCAGAGGTTAAACAAAGACAAGATTGCGGTTTCCTTTAGCAGAAACACCAGTGCAAAGGCCCGGGTATTATTCTTAACCTGACAAACGTTCCTGCCTCGCAACGGTATGACAAGTATTTGGGGCTACCGGCTTGGGAAGGTAAGTCCCGCATAAGAGAATTTCAACATATCACAGACAGGGCAAAGAAAAGGTTCTCAGATTGGAAATTGAAGTTTATTTCACAAGCTGGGAAAGAAACCCTCCTTAAAGTCGTTAGTCAAGCAATTCCAACCTACAGAATCAGTATCTTCATGTTACCTAAGAAGCTTTGCAATGACCTCAACGGGATTATGCAACGATTTTGCTGGGGGCATAAGAATGATGAAAAGAAGATACACTGGATGAGATGAGAGAAAATGGGTTGCTCGAAGGCACAAGGAGGGCTGGGTTTTAAGGATCTCCTTTGTTTTAACAAAGGTCTTCTAGCCAAACAAGGATGGAGATTATTGCAGAATCCTGACAGTTTGGCAAGACGAATTATTAAAACCAAATATTATCCCAAGGGTTCGTTTTTGGAGGCTCAAAAGGGAACCATGGGATCTTTGACATGGAGGAGTATCTTTGCGGCAAAAGCATTGCTTAAGGAGGGTTTGATTTGATGCATAGGAGATGGCTGTATGGTGCATGTCTGGGGAGATAAGTGGGTTCCCCAACCTACTACTTTTCTATTCAATCTCCCTGTGGTATTTTACCTGCTGATGTTAAAGTAGTTGACCTTATCGACCCAAACTCGAGGGGGTGGAATGTTGATGCAAACCAACTAATAATCAAACATAGAAAATGATAAATCGGCTACTTCGAGAAAGCTGTGATCTCTAATGGCTACTTCGAGAGAGCCTTGAACTTTAAAACACAGTAAACTATATTCTAAAACAATAATCAATTCATACTTTGTTATTGATCATTCCCCTTTAAATAGAGAAACAATATACTATTGATTACATAATAGACCTAATTGGACGACTCTAATAAAGAATGAATATAACTATTTATTGGACTAGAAAATCTATAGAGATATACTCCTTATTGGACTCTAGCATGACACCAGACAATATGGGAAAAGCTGATTCAATGATGCAATAATGATGAGTTGGCTTTCGCGGCAATACTTGCAATGAGCATATGGACTAGACGCAACTCTGTAGTGAATGGGGGAGTTTTTTTCCCATCCTAACAGGTTAGTCCAAGACACAGAGGTTTCCCTCCAACAATTCCAGCAGGCTCAGACTACAGAAGGAAACACTAGTACTAGGGCTGAAACTGACATGCCATAATAGTGGAAGCCTCCCCTCTTGGTATGTTCAAAGTTAACTGGGACGTTGCTTTTAATCCCAAAATGAAACGCATGGGAGTTGGGATTATTGTCCGTGATGAATTCGGGAGGGTGAGTGCGGCTCAAAGCAAAACGTTGGACTCGTACCACAAACCCGTGGCTGAGGAAGTGCTGGCGGCGCTACAGGAGGTGGAGCTTAGCCGGGATCTAGGCCTACAAGAAATTATTCTATAGGGGGGAGTCACTACAAGTTGTCACCATGATCCAAGAATAGGAGGCAAGCTGGAGTACTCGGTTTGGGAAAATAGGGGCTGATATTAAGTTGGTTCTGGGTCTCTTTAGGAGCTGGGATATCAAGCATGTAAAATGTCTCCAAAATACCGCAGCTCATGGACTAGTGAAGGAAGTAGTTAGGGAGGTTATATATGAATAGGTTTTGGATGGAGGAAATTCCTCATTGTATCTATGACACTATCTTCTTAGAGCAGCTTACTCTTTTTATTTAGAGTTTCTATACTCTAGATTTGATTTTTGATAATGAAGATCGATAATTTCTTTTAAAAAAAAAAAGAAAAACAACAACAACAAATAAAATTTAGGGTAGCTAGGCTGAGAAGGAAATGTCAACTGCCACCAAAAAGTAATTGAGTTTTTTTCACTCTTTGATTTTCCATACGGCACATATACATTCTTTTATAGAGATTATTGCAGCTTATTCTCGGAAAATAACTATAACTATTACAGAATCACCTGCTAATAAGAAGACTACAATCATACAATTATTACATAATACTTTAAAATAAAGAGATTACAATACTATCCAATTAATTATTATGATTATGGACTATATTAGGAAGATATTGTGGAATCCCATGAATGCATACAAGATCCAATATTGGTGTTCATGGACTCTACAACAAATAGTACGATTACAATATGCCAATTATGAGTTTGCAGAATTCCCTGCAAAAATCAAGTTCCTCCAAAGCCTCGAGAAGCTCAAGAAGCTTGAGCATCCTATAAAATTTCTCATGGCAGTTTCTATCACATTCTTCGAATTCTTTCCTTTGCTCTTCTGTTATGTTCTTTCAGGGTATACCACCTTCATCCGGAGAGAAAGAGAGAAGTCGAGCGGGTCGTGGCAAGAAATTGAGAGAAAGGAGCATCTGGGGAGCGGAAAAGGGAAGCCGACAGTCCTTTGCATGCTTCATAACTATAAAAATAGTTACTAACAACATTCTCATAACCAAAACTGCCTTCATATCTTTTTTATCCATTGTTCCTCTCACTCTCTTGGGTTATTCATTTTTGGGAACTCAAGGATGAATTCATAATCTATAGCATCTAAAGCTTTTATATACCGGATATATATTTTGCAATTATATTTTATTTTTCTTAAAAAAGGCTGCATTTTTTTAATTTATTTAAGCAAGCTAACCTTTGAAATGATTGACGTATTTTGGCTTACGTGAATATTAGATAACCAAAACTCATGAATTTTGGTTAAGTTCTTGTCTTCTCACTCTTGAGTTTTTATTATACCCATCTAGAAATTTTGAAGTTTTTCTTTTTTTTTTTTTTTTTTGACAAAAGTTGTGTCTAATTGAGCATGAAAGGTCAATTTGAATTTGTAGGAGGACGTTATTTTAGGTGAAAATTTGTAGTCTAATTCTCTATTTCAATTTCCTATACCTTTTTAAAGGATGCGTGAAGAAAAAATATGTTGACATCAAAAAGGATTTATATAAAGGGGAATCAAATTACTTGGAACAAATCCCCTAAGCTGGATTTTTATTTCATTCCATTTTCCCTTTTGTTGAGTAATAATCCCGAGTTCAAAGTGGTGTGTATGATCTAAGTCAGCAACCAAGTCATTAGGTTTGAAGGCGTTTTTTTTCTTCAGTAAAGCTATTCTTCACACCTATTTATAACACCAGTTGATGTGGCCGTGTTTTAAGTGACTTCCCATATCAACTACTTACAAAAACAAAAAGAAATCCACTTAAAATACATCAATCGATATGAAATTAGTGTGATAAATGAGTGTCAACAATAGCATTACTTTTTCTTTATATTGAGAAATGATGCAGCTTAATGGCCATGTGATGAAATGAGTTATTTGTAAGTGTAAAACTTAGAGAGTGATTTGATAACTTTTAAACCTTAAGATTTTTTTTTTTTTTGTTAAAAAAAAAAAAAAAAAATGCAGGAGAGACCAACTGTAACTATTCTACCTGAAAGTGACATAGTAGCACCTACCTGCTGGGAGACATACATGAGGGGCTTAGACGGTGAGAACCACAGGCACTCCATCAAGTCTAACTAAATCATAGACATTGGTTTACATTGATATCCTAGTAAGACTAAGTTAGGCACACTAATCAAGTATAAAGAATCCTATTGCAGGATTCTAACTCATGCCTAGTGTGTACCTAACTATTTTCAGAATTTCCTTGGGCCATTTGATAACTTTGAAAAAAAAAAAAAACCGTAAGAAATAGTTTGACAAAAAGTAACCTCTTGATGATATATAAGCTTTGAGAAAGATGATATATATATAACCCTCCAACAAACACAACAAACAAAATTTAAGGTACTATTTCTCCTGTGAGCACATCATATGTTGTTTCATGCAAGGCATGTTCTGAGACTTCAAACTTTTGCTGATACAGTTGAATGGAAGTCTAGTTCACTCAAAATCTTTTTTGTGACTATCAAAGTGATTCTCAATGATCTTTAGCCCAATCATATTCTCTCATAACTCAAGGTGAGACAAACAGATGATGTGCTCACAGGAGAAATAGAGAACACCCCCAGATAATGACAGCCACAAAGAAAGGGGGAAAAGATGAAGAATAAGAACAAGAATATGGTACTCAAATTCAAGGCCAGTGTCATTAAAACGACCCGTGGTAATTTTTTTTTTTTAATGACGTGGAACCTTATCAAGGCAGAGCTCCACTAGCTAGAACTGTATTTTACATAGGGAGTAAATCCTAGATACACGATCCGACTAATTAGAACCGTGTATCCGGTAATCCAGAAGAACTCTTAGTTGGAATCAGAATGTCCGAGTCTATGGCTCATCCCAAACTCGCCCTTGGACCACTAGGTTGCACCTTGACAGGTAACCATTGGTATACTAGCACAAATGAATACAAATTCGTAGAGAAAAATAGGGTAACTCTGTATTTTTAAAATTTCTACCGTTATACAATTACATACAAGAAAGGGTAACCGATCCACATCAAACGAGTTTGTTTTACCTCATCATAGCACTTCTACAGAGACTCTGTTTCACAAGAAACAAACTTTATACATGTCATTTCCAACCAAAAGCACTGAATGCAAATATGATTGGTCAATCAACAATTCGGTTTCGTGTGATCTTTCCTTCTGACAAACGCAAGGGATCCATGACTTTAAGACTACCATGAAAACAATTCTATATATTTTGTATTGTAAAACAAAAGGTTGCTGAATTTCACAAAACTTGTCTTCTGAAACTTCATACTGCTAAAACTAATATACATTTCTCTCCTGAACCCATCCCTTGCAAACTTTCATTAGAAACCATTCAATAACTCCACATGAGCACATACAAAGCGACAGAATCAAAATCTGAAACCTTTACTTGAAGAGCTAGAAATTGAACAACCAAACATCATATTTTGCTACTTCAACTGCTGTTTCAAAAACATATAATTTTGTATCCAACTGTATAAACAAAGTAAAGGCGAGTAAAGGAATTATTTATCTGATCATAATTGTCTTATGCATTATATTTATCTCTTACTTCAAATGACAAGAAAATTCAGAGGAAGAAGCAACAGTAACAGTTAATTCGAGCAGCAAATCAAAACTTCCACATCAGTAGAGCAAAACAGTGTGAAAAACCTTGCTTTGCAGTAGCTCATACACAAGCTGAGTTCCTTCAAAAAGAAATTTGGGATCCAACAACCATAAAAAAATAAAAATGGGCAATATCAAATACAAAAGTTCCTTTATCATCTACTTTTCTGGTACAGAAAAAAATGATCACTAATGATTTCAATGCCAACTGATATAATTTGTAAAGGCTGATTTCCTTTGTCTTTCACAAATCAGCTTCAAACTAAATAAATTCGCATCGGGGTAGAGGAAAGAACTTCCATTTTGCTACAAAATAGTGAAAAGCATATATAGAACCAAACCAATTCGACCAAACTCCTGCATATTCATTCTTATACTCTTCAATCATCCAACTGGTTTTCTTCTAAACCACTAGAGAACACAAACGAAATGAAAGCAAAACATAATGCAGTAACTTCTGTATCCACAAATGAAACCAAAAAACTAAAACCAGCAGATCACATACATATATGATAGGAAAAAGAATGACCCATGTCAAATTGGCAGCAGAAAAAGGCAGAATTATATCAGCAAAGATTGTCTTTAGAGCAAATAAGTGGAGAAGACTTTTTCCCCCCACAAAAAATTACACTAAGATTGATTGACTGATTGAATCAGTTTTGTGTGTCCATCAAGAACATTTATATAGGGTTACACACGGGAAAGTGAAAAACAGAAAATTTCTTACCATTCTCTTAACCTACCCCCAAAAAATAGAGACATCAATACACCATCCTATACAATTCCACATCTCACTTTGATCCAAATTTCCCTCTTTCCTTCCTTTCAAAAATACCCAATAAAAATCAAAGATAATCAAAACAATCAGCACCAAAGAAAAATCAAAATTTTGAATTTTCTTTTCACTGTCAATGAGTGGTAACCTTGGACCGTTTCTTGGCCTCGCTGTAAAGCACCACGCCCATGATTGTAACGGCGAACCCCGTCATCCCCATCACCGTTACGGGATTCCTGAATATCAAAACTGACACCACCGCCGCCACCGCCGCCTTGGCGTTGCCCAACACCTGAAGGGTCAGCGCGCTCGTGTGCTTGGTCACCAGGAAGTTCGTCAGGTTGACCAAATACGCCACCGTGGCATTCCCAATCAACAAGAACGCAATATAAGGGTCTCCCCTGGCCTTCTCGGCTGTCACCGCCGCTACATTGCCTTCGATGTAGAGGGTGAAGGGTAAGAGAATAAGCGCGGCCATGGGAGCCATGTACAAGAGCAGGTTCATGGAGTGTAGCTTCTCGGCCTCGGAGGTGAGCAGAATCCCCTGCACGACAGACTTCAACGCCCGCCCGGCCGTGGAGCCGATGCAGACGACGAAGCCAAAGAGGTGGAACAGGGGCTCGCTGTTGCTGGCCAGGACGATCCCAAAAACGACGGGTAGCAGAGCAAGGTAGACCTCGCCGGACTCTTTTCTACAGGTGATCAGGAACGCAAATATGGCGGTGAAGAACGGCGTGGTGGCGCCTATGGCCTGGTTGAACGACACGGGGAGGTAGCGCAGCGAGGTGTTTCCGCAGACCACGGAGAAGCAGAAGATGAAGCTGAGCGCGAGAATCTTGAAGAACTGGCGCTTGGAGTGAATGTGCTGGAGCGGCACGACCTCGAGGAAGTTGATAGAAATATAGCTGTAAGCTGCGCAGGCGATCATGTGGAGCATGGTGAGGAAGATTGGAAAGCGAAAGCCGTAGAAGCTGAGGAGATACTTGTTGAGCAAGAGAACTCCGATGTTAGAGAGGTACCAGGATCCGATTATCACCGCCGTCAACACGTGGGGCGAGAGCATCAGGTAAGAGGAGCTGTTACCGCCGCCGTTATTGTTGTTGTTCCGTGCGTCCGCCGGCGGGGTTGAAGGTATGTCGACCACTTGGTCGTCCAGTCTCGGGTTGCTCATTCGCCGGGTTGTCCATGTCTGTGCCTCCACCATTGCCGGCCGGAGTTGTTCCGAGAGAATGTGTCTGTGTGTGTGTGGTTTGCTCAGATCAGATCTGAAGCAGAGTAGATGGCATTGAATAAGGAAGGAGGGGATGGGAGTAGGAGAGCGTGGGATCTAATTGGAGGGTGGAGATTTAGATTTGGAGTGGAGAAAGGGTGGAGGCCGTCGGATGAGGATAGGGGCATGGGAGGGAATGAAACATTGATTGGATTCTTGGTGAAGGGAGCAGAAGGTAGAGGGTCAGAGTGTCGGTATTGGATCCCTTTTAAAAGGTAAGCCACGTGTATGTCGCTGACTCTGGTCTGATAACTAGGATTTTACTATGGTTTTTCTTGTTTTCGGTATGTCTGTTTTTTTGTTGGATATTTTCCTCTATTTTTACTGATTTGAATTTTTTTTTTTTTTTTTTACTGATTTGAGTTGAAAAAATATATATATTTTTTATGCAAAAATAAATGGTTAAGATTGCAAGATCGGGGGAGAATTTTGATTATTTTTTCATTGAAACTAATCTCGATCGTTTATTTTTGCACAAAAAGATCTCCAGTAAAAAATTAAATGAAAACAAGCCAAATCCTACATATTTATGATTTGAGCGGCTAACAGTTAATTTATACAATCTTGTCCAGACATAATGAGTATGCATGATTATAAATTATGTATTTTAACATCCTTTTTTGTGTTAAGACTAGAATTAATTTCTTATCTGGGTTTTATTTTCTTCTTCTAATAAATGATTGATTGGCTCTTGAGGTTTCTACTAGGATATGAATAGGAGTTTTTTTTTTTTGGACTGTTTTTGGTTTACTGTTTTGAGTTGTTTATATGGATTGAGATTTGGTGCATCTGTTCAATAAATATAAGAGAATTCTTACGGGAAAGTCTAAAACTTGCTACAGTATGTGAATCTTATAAAGAATTTCTTATAATTAACCGTCTAAATTGCTAATAATCTTAGCAACTAATTGTTAGGAATATGGACCATGATAATAGAGGTGTTTGGGGTTGGCTTAGATTTGTCCCTTGCCTTTGTTTTCTTGGTCTTTTTGCAAGGACTAGTGGGACTGTGGGAGAGCAACCAGCTCATGATATGAATTCTAGTCTTTTTGAAGCTTTTCTGATTGGTTTGTTGTTGCTGGAATTTTTTTGTCTTCGATTATATCGGTAGGTCAAAGGGAATGACATCAATTTTAAAGATTTAAAGAGTCTATGAAAATTTGAACTTTCTCTGTAGAGATAAGAGATAAGAGAGACTTGTTTGTAATCATTCTTAGAGTTAATCACAATTACAAGATAAATATAACTTTGATCTTTATCATTACAATACAAGATAAATACTAGAGTTTTATCACCAATGTTCTCCTATTGAAACTTGATGTTTATCTTCTTTATCTTCATCTCACCATTATCCTCAACTGTATAAGAGTTAATAATTGGAAACTTTTATAAATTTTATAGGTTGTCTTTTTTTTTTTTTGACATGTCCACACAAGAGAAAGGGGAAGGAGAAATTCGAACTAGTGATCACCGCTTCATGAGGCGTTGTCCACAATCGATTAAACTACCTCTTGGAGACTTATAAATTTTTTAAGTCGTCTTGAAGATAAATTGTTTATTATTTGGATTTGTTCGTCTTATGATGTTTTTTTTTTTACGTACTTAACATTTGTCTGATTAGAGTGTCCCAATCAAATATATTATACATGTTCACCTCTCAAGCACACATCAAAAGCCCGATTGGTTAAGAGGACTCCCTTCATTAATTTCAGGACCACCGACCACATGAATTTTCCAAGGAATTTTCTAGGAAAATTCCTTCAAGAGTAAGCTACTTCTAGGAAAACTACTTCTTGCTTGCTCCTACTTTTAGGCCCATCTACGGATTAGATTTGCATTTTATAATACTTAAATAAATTTTGTAAAAGTTAAAAAGAAAAAAGAAAAGATAACCCTCAAATCACCTTTTGGTGCTTAGGAGAGAGAACATTGTGATTGTTATTGGGATCTAATTCCACCCTTGACCATTAAAGTGTGCGTAATTTTATTTTATTTTATTTTATTTATTTATTTTATAAAAAAAAAAATCTACAGATTATGAACAAGAAAATTAAAGCACAAGCAATTGCAGAAAAAGTTTTTTTTTTTAAATAAAAATAAAATAAAATATTGGGTCCAAGAAATTTTCTTTAGAACTCTATTTGTTAAACTCATACATGTTCAAAAGAGAAATGCTATAGTTTCTCATGGTACTATGCGGATAGTTTTTATTTATTTATTTATTTTTATATGAGGGTATGGTGGGATAATTTTTTTTTTTTTTTTTGTTTTTTTATAAAACAATATTTACGTAGAACTAAGAGAACACTAAGAGGCTAAAACCATGACATTTTTCTATTCAAAATGCACATAATTCTCATATGTATTTTTAAAAAAACCTTAAAAGTACATGTGAAAATTACACGTCTAATTAAAAATGCATGTGAATAGGCTATGTTAAAGTAATGGTAAAGTGATTAAATTTACCTCTTCCTATAAACTTAAGCTTTTGGAATAACTGGTGATTTAACATGGTATCAGAGCCACCTTCTGTGGCCTCCAAATAAACGTTTGGGACAAGCCCACATACCCTCCTCAAACTATTACTCAATTGACAATGTCCCCCCCAAACTTTCAATTGTGACAATGTCCCTCCTAAACTACCAAAAATTGTCAATGTTCCCCCCAATGACGAAACTACCCTTAGTAAAATACTAAAACTTCTAAAAAAAACCTAAAACTTTAAAAAAAAAAAAAAAAAAATTTTTTTTTTTTTTAATAAAAAAAATCGTTTTAATAAGAAAAAATTAAAAAAAAGATCGATTTTTTTGTTAAAAAAATTGATAATTTTTTGTTTTGTTTTTGTTTTTGTTTGTTTGTTTTTTTTTTTTTATATATAAATTTTTTAAATAAAAATTTCCCTTTTAAAAAAAATTAACAATTTTCGTTTAAGAAAAATAAAAATTTTCTTTTTCTAAAACAACATTAATTTTTTTAAAATAAAAATTTCCATTTAAAAAAAAAAAAAAACCCTTTTTTTTAAATTCGTTTAAAAAAATTAAAATTTTTCATTTAAAAAATAAAATTTAAAAAAAAATCGTTCTTTTTAAATTAAAATTTTTCATATTAATTTTTTTTTTTGAATTTATGGAGGTAGTTTTGTCTTATTGAGAAATATATAGGGGCATTTTTATCTTTTTGCTAGCTTTAGGGGGGACATTGACAATGTTTTAGTAGTTTAGGGGGAACATTGTCACAATTGAAAGTTTATGAGAAACATTGTCGATTGGGTAGTAGTTTGAGAGGGGTATGTGGACTTTACCCTAAACGTTTTTAACGTTTTCCGGTGCTCCCTCTAGCGACCTCCCAACTCCGGTCGTTTGCGCGCCGTCAAGCGGTTTTCCGCTCAAAATATCTTCCACTCCTTTAGATCTACACATATGTGGAAGATCCGCCGCCATCAGCCCTCCAAGCTCCTCCACGCTCCTCTGGCAGTTTTTGCCTGAGCCAATCGTGCCGCCACCATGACTCTTTTCGGCCAAATAACCACCAAAAGTAGTGTCTTGGCCCCAGATCGATGGAACTGTGCAATTTCAAATCATTCCACCATTGCACGAGACTCTAGGCGCCGCCAAAAGAAACTGCCGCTACTGCCACGCACCATACGCGCCACCTACATCGGCGTCGGAGCTACACACTCCACTCTAGACGACTGATCAGACACCTCCGAGTCTAGATCCGAAGAGATCTCAGCCGTTCGAGCCTCAACTCGCACTCACGCGCCCCCCAAGGGATCTGTTCATCTGTCACGCGCCTCCCATGTTGTCCACGTGCCGGTAATTTTCTGACACGTGTGATACATGCGCCTCTCACGTTCCAAAACCCTAATTAGGGTTTGGCGCATGTGATGCACATGCCTCACGTGGCCGCTAGCACTGGCACGTGGACCACATGCACCAGCGCTTTTCCTCTCTCCTAATTTGCCACGTGTCTTCCAAATGGGTCGCCACGTCAGCCCTAGACCTGATCCAAAACCGGTTCCAACCGAGTCACCAAGCTCAAATCGGATCTCCATAACCCGGCCCAATACCGGTTCCTACACTGGGTCACCAGGTCAAGGTCTCCAAACCGGTCCAAATTTGTCAACCTCATTCATCGGGTTAGACCCGGTTCATATAATTTTCGGGTAAACCATTTTAATGGTCCATGGGTTTTGGCCATCTTTGGCCCATTTAACTAGCCCAATTGATTCAATTTCTTGAATGCCTCAAGCCCAATTTCTTCAAGGCATCAGCCCAACCAGCAGCCACCCTCAACCACCAGTTGCCGCTGCTCGCCGCCGTCCATTGCCCTCGGCCACCCAACTCCGGTGACTTTTCCGGCGATCACAAAAAAAAAAAAAAAATCTTTTCCTTTATATTTCCAACCTCAATTTTATACATTGAGTTTGAGGGAGGATGTTAAGAGTATATTTGATATTATTTTGAGGTTATTATGTTTCCTTATATATTCTAGGTTTAGTCTACGGTTTCTTGCTTATCACTCCTAGCCTCTCGATATATAGAGGTCACTGTAATCATATTACTTACACAATCATAATAGAAGAGATGTAGTCCTATATGCTTTCACTCTCTCACTCTCTTCTCTCTCTTTCTTCTGCTTCTAATATATTATCCAATATATTTAATGTATTAGAGCCAAGATCCTGAGATCAAATCTTGTTTCCGTCAATTTAGCCCCCATTTAAATTAAATATTCTACGTGTTGGGCCTCACTTATTAAAAAGGAAGTTTGAGCCCACACGTGAGGGGGAATGTTAAAGTAATGGTTAAGTGATTAAATTTACCTCTTCCTATAAGCTTAAGCTTTTGGAATAACTGGTGATTTAACAAGCTAAGTTATAAAAAACAATGTCTTTACATTTTTAGCCTGTCTCCTACACGTCTCTACACCCTCCCGAAAGGCCAAGTTTGTTTTTTTTTTTTTCCTTTCTTCCTCGGACAGAAATTGGGGATAATGAAACTATTGTCGAGAAGGAGAGGAAGATGCCGATGCATACACACGAATGTGGGGGAGACTCTGGATTTCAATCTTAACTGTTCAATCTAAGAAAGTTAATATACAGCTCAATCCCATGCTCCAAAATGCACATACCCGACATGGTGCTATGTAAGGGCGTGTGTGCATATGAGAGTGTAGGAGTAAGAATGTGTAGCATTACTCAAAGTTCAATAAAAACGTAAAAAAATTGAAAATGAGCAAAAAATTTGGTCCGGGCCAATACCTTCTCAGCCTGATAGCCAAGAAAGAGATCACTAGATCGGCAATTATTGAAGCAACTCATAACTACCTAGAGAGACACCTAATAACAACAAGGGAGGTCCTAAGGGGTAGTTCAATCGGCTGTGAACTACGCCTCATAAAGTGGAGGTCACTAGTTTGAATCTGCATCCCCCTTCCCTTATGTGAACATGTCAAAAAAAAAAAAAGGGAACTTGAATGTCACAACCGAAAAAATTTCTTTGAAATAAACTGGTATAGGAAATTTCACAGAGTACTTAAAAAATTAATTGAATAAGAACGAAAGCACTTAATTGATACTTATTGACGCAAAGAACATCATAATGACTCCAAGCCACCTTTTTAGGGAGGAGCTCTACTTACAAAATAAAGTAAAAGTTATCAAAAGACCAGCCAGTTCGAAGACCGAAGACACTACAACACCTAAATCAATAAGAGAATAACTTCTATAGGGTCTTGGCACAAACCAAGGCCTTTGTGCCCTCCAATAAGAAGGTGACACATCAGCGTGGAACACTATAACAAAAATATGGTGTTCCACCTAATCTTTTTTAAGAATACTTAAAACAAAACACCTTCTAGAATAACCTTTTCATATTTTTCTCCAAAACCATTCCAGCCACCAACCTGCTGCCAGAGACGCCGCTGGAGACAACACTGGAGACGACGCCGGAGATGATACTGGCTGGGTAAGAACCAAGCTCCTCTTCCCTCTCTTCGGTACCCCTCTCTCTCAATGGCGGCAGTAGAGAAAAAAAAAATTTCTCTGCAAATTTTTCTCTACTGCCGGGCAACAGAGAACAGAGAAAATTTTCTGTTGCCCAGCAGTAGAGAATTTTTTTTCTCTGCTGCCGGGCAATAGAGAACAGAGAAAAAAAAATTTCTCTGTTGCCCGACAGTAGAGAAAAATTTTCCGGGCAACAGAGAAAAATGTTTTCTCTGCTACCAGGCAACAGAGAAAATTTTTTTTCTCTAATGCGGCCGGTGAGAGAGAGGGGCGCCAGAGAGAGGGAGGAGGAGCTTGGTTCTTACCCAGCCGGCATCATCTCCGACGGTAGGTTGGTAGCTGGGGTGGTTTTGAAAAAAAATATGAAAATGTTATTTTAGAAGGTGTTTTGTTTTAGTTATTCTAGAAAAAAGATTAGGTGGAACACCATATTTTTGTTATAGTGTTCCACGCTGACGTGTCGCCTTCTTATTGAAGGGCACAAAGGCCTTGATTTGTGCCAAGACCTTATAGAAGTTATTCTCAATCAATAAAATCCTCACTTAGGGAGAATAATAGCTAGTAAAATTAGATTTAAGAGGAGTAATAGAGTGTCTATGGGGGTAGTAACGCGTAGGGTATATCAAAGAGTGTCATTAGCAGTGGTAGACTGGTAGTCTTAATGTTTGCTTCTCTTAGGCCATTTTGGGCTTTCTTAGTAGCTGGGCCTTAGAGGTAGGATGGTATATAGTATGGTTCTCCAGTAATTCTCAAATTCCTTGAATGACTTGGGCTTATTGTCTGAATTTATCTTGTGAGCTATATGTGGATTTGGCTTACATGCTGGTATTTTAATAACAGCATGTATGCTGTAGTTTAATCAACGGTCAATATTGAATTTCTCAAAATCTCTTTTCATTTTCTCTCTTCTTATTAAATGCTTATAAAAGTAAGTCAACTTTAAAATTCAATCTTAACCGTTGATTAAACTATATCATACACGCTGTTATTAAAATAACAGCATATAAGCCGGATCCGCTATCTGTATCCAGGCCCTCCAATACCATCTCAGATCCCAATGATCTAGTAACCAAAATTTAAAACTCAAGAGTTTAATTGAGAAAGGCCTAAACCATAAGATTATTTTGATATTTTTGCTAAAATCTAACATAAAGAGAACAAAAAGGGAAAAGGGAACGTCAAACAAGAAAATGGTATAGAATCCCTATAGGTTCATTTTGAAAGCATGATCCCACATTGTTGGCCCATAGTGGCCCTCTTTTACCATTCAATTTCTATTTCCCATGTTCCATCAAAAGCCCATTGTTTTATAATCTTCCCTGGTGCAAGTAATAAGAGAGAGGCGCGTGGCACCAACAACTCGACCTTTGAATTAAGTTCATTTTAACAATTTGAGCATCAATCGTAAAAGAATCTATATACAACTTACCTATTAAAGCACTAGCAACGGATGTTTTATATGTCATTTTCTTTCTTATGTTTAAAGAAAATTTCAAAAAAAATCACAAAAACCTATTTATATCAGATTTTCTACATTTAACCAACTATTAACAGTTGTTACAGTATTTCTCAATATGTAGGGGACCAAAAGTGGTTTCCTATATATTATTTTAATATAAATATTTTTCTTTCATCTCTCATCTTTTATCTTTTTGTCATTAATTGAGATTATGCTAAGATTTTGTGAAAAAAAATGAAGGTAAGTGAGGAACTTGTATTTTATATATATATATATATATATATATATATTTTAATGGTATAGAGAAAGGTAATAAAAGTTATTGTGAAATATATTTTCATAGTTGTAAAAAGTAGTTTTATACCCTAAATTCAAGAAAAATTAAAAGGAAATTGCTGCTAATACTCGCAGCAAATTACTAAATATCTCAATCATTCTTTTTATGGTCATGGAGTCTAATCAAGTTACTCAAATCTAGCTAATGTCTATGTGATCTGGGATTGATCCGTGCAATTTGTTTAATCTCAGTAGTATGGAAAACGAACCAAATCAACAACATAAGAAAGACCCAAAAATAAAAAATGTATCCCCAAATTCTAAGGGGTGGCTAACCGCTCCCTCATAATAATTTGTAGTGGTCTGGCCATCCAACTTGTTTGGACAAGGATCCAAATTTAACTTGTTTTGGGGGTGTCTACCACCCCAATTTGCTGGGGTGGCACCAAATTGCCCTTAAAACGAGTTTTTGGACACAGTCCAACCATCACCAAAAAAGTGGTTGACCACTTGTAGCCCGCTTTGAGGGTGGTCGAGCGCCCCCCTTGGGATGGGCTTAATGAGTTTGAACTTTTCTTGCTTTCGCAACCACCAGCTTTGTTGGCCGCATTTTCACTCAACTTTCACTTCATGGTTTCCTTCCGGAGCAATGAGGTGTTAAAAGTCTATTTGGACTAGATTTTTTTGTTGATTTGCTTGTATTCGATTATGTTTTATTTTCTTTTTTCTTCGAAAGAGATATTTGTTGCTTGCAGTTTATTCTGTTGTACTTGAAGAAGAAAAAAAACTCATTGCATACCAATTCAATTCCTAAGAATTGTTGGGGATCTAAATCCAAAATAGGAAATATCACCTCAAATCTTGAGAATTTAATTGAAAATCCAACAATCAATTGACAAAAAAAAAAAAAAACAAACTATATTTTGATATTTTTCCATTTTTGTACTCATGAAATATATGTCCTTGGATTGGATCTTCCCTCCCATTTGGTCACTCACTCGTCGAAAATAATGGTTATCAGAGCTTCTGAATCAACGTGTTTTCTTGCACAGGTATCCAACTTTGGATTGAGATGGCTACAATAACATATAAAAGTATTGCATATAAGCCAAAAATCTTAAAACTCTCGTTCTCCCACATGTTGCCCTCGTCCCCCTTACCATCGCACCGTACTATTAGTCTTCCATCACCACTCTCATTAGAGTGACCAATCATTCTTTTGGTTGGTTGAGGATCGCTGAACCACTTTAGTGACCTCTTGAGGTGGTTCCGGTACTCTAACTAGCCTTTGGGAGTTGTTGCACCACCCCATTTTTTTTTTTTTAATCACAAAGGTTAGGTCGGCTGCTCTATAGGCTAATTATGGATAATCGAACCACCATTTTTTGTTTCAGGCTTACGACCGTTGTTCATCCACTCTAAAGGCTTGTTGGAGGTGGTCAAATCAGACCTGCCGTCACCAGATCATACCGCTATCTCCAAGAAATTCAAGGGGGGTAATTGGTCCCCGCTATTAGAAGTGGTGGCGGGAGATTAGTAATGACGGGGAAGTGGTCAATGAGTGCGTCGGTTAGGCCGGTGAACATGGACCAATGTTAATATGCCATGCTAACGTCTCAGACACTTTAGCAGAACATTAAACACTTACAATAATCAAGTAAATGCTCCTGATATTAATAAGCAACAAACATGTCGGGATCAAAGCTAAAGCTGATCAATATGAAGCCCATGAGGTCCTCCCTCCACCAAACACCACAACATATGACAAAATTGTTTCTCCTTTCTGGGAACAGTCTCAAAATCCCTTGTTCCTAGACAGTTGCACAAATGTAGTCCCCAAACTAATTTATGGAATATACTTTTTACCCAAAAAGAGCATGAACTTTCAACACTGATAAAAGCACTATTTACCTCGAAGAAGTAACAGTCTCTGGAGAGAAAGGCAGTCATGGAGAGAGATCACAGCTGCTGCTGCTGCTATTCACAGAGAGTGAAATGGAGAGGTTGGTGTTTGAGCTTGGAGGAACCCCAGCACTAGTATTTATAGGTTGAGAAGTTTCCACAAGCTTTCTTGAACGCTGGCGGCATCTTTGCATATGCCTCTCGCAGTACTTTTTCTGTGGAACAGCTTCGTTGCTACACCTCCATTTCTTCCCATCTGTTCTTCTACATCTCCCAGGCTCTGGATCGGAATCCATCCTAATTTTTTTGTCCCAAGATAAAGGGCTAGATGACAAAACTTGGGGAATAACATTTTCAAGATTCAGTAAATAAATAAAGCAAAAAAACCCAAATCAAATCGAACAAGATCAGAGATATTGTAGAATGTCATCAATGGAGTACTTACAGCTTGTGTACCCTGGAGGAACCACACCATTGGAACCGCCAAGGGAGGTGACACTCTTCCATATGGGGACAAGAAGATGATAAGGCACGGGAAGCCTAGCTTCCATGTACTTGTAGATAAGTGATTGAAGCTGTAACTCCTGCAGCTGAAAAATGGTGAAACCGCACGATTTCCTGGAATGACTAGACCCATGTCCAAGCTGAAGATTTAGCCCATCTCCTCCAACTGATATGTTGGTGTTCATGTCCCTAACATCACCCCAAATAGGTGGTCCAATCCCAACTAACAACACAAAAACAAAAAAACAAAACAAAAAATGGGGATTGAAATTCAGGTTTTATAAATTAAAAGCAGCAGAACAATTGTGAGAGAATGAGTACCAGAATTTTCTAAACGGGCAATCTTGCAAGGTGGGGTTGGGAAATCCATGTCAAAGAACAGAGCAAGAACAGAGTAAGACTATAATACTCTGCAATGGCAGCAGCAATAGAAGAGCCAAAAGGGTGTCCGAGGGAAGGGCCAAAAGGTGACTGTAGCTTCGACAACACGCGTACCAGTTGCCTTGTTTGCGCTCCAATCCAAGACAAGCATATAGAACAGAGAATGAAGGAGAGAGAGAGAGAGAGAGAGAGAGAGAGAGTTGGTGAGAGATGAGATTGGGGAGAGTGGGGAGACATCAAGTCTTGTGAAAGTGTCAGATTATGAGCAGAAGATAGCAGAAGCAAGCGCGTCGTCAGGGCATGACAAGTTGATGCAGAACCCCACAATTGAAGCTGATGTCATTGTCTGATGACAAGTAGGCCCGTCTCTGAGGGAGGGATCATGGCGTTTTTTGCAGTCTCATTGCTTAGTTTAATGTGACTCCCACTTTGATAAGGATAAGCCAGGCTCAGCAGTTGCTCCAACTATAACAGCCCCACCCAGCAGCTGCAAGGCAAATTAGAAACTGACCACTTGTTGAGAAGAAATGTTACATGCCCCAAAGTTCAGAATTCCTAACAAAATCTTATAATAATGAGTGATTCAAAATCTAATCATAATTTTCATTTTGTTTAGACCAAATGAGCTAGGCTAGTGTTTACTTTGACCTTTCAAATAGTGCTTTTTTAAAAATTTACTTCTTCTTTTTCTTTTTTTTTACCGATAATAAATCGCAATTTTTTTAATACACTTTTCACTATTTTATTTAAATATGTGTTTTTGAATTACTAGTTTTCATATCTCAATTGATAAATGAATGCATTTTGTAGCTGAAACTTCAACTTGTCCAAAATTACTTGATTCATAGTTGTCATTGTCTTAGGCCAGATTCTATTAATTAAAATTAGAGCGATGTTACTTTTCGATTTTTCTTTTTTCTATTAAAAAAAATAGAATGAACTGACCAGAATAGCTACTCTATTTAGATGTGACTATAGTAGCACATATCTTTTGGTTCTTCGCTAAAAACATTTGACAAAATTGGTCTAAACAGTGAAAACCGCAAATGCTCTCTTAAACCCCGTTGAAATCACAGTCTAATCGAGCCCCATCAGGACATTAGTGGAACTTAAGGTAGTTTACACAAATTAAGCATAATAATTCTTATTACAGGAGTCAAATTCATACCCTAGTGTTTACCCAACTATATAGAGATTGTCTTAACATCATTGAACTATCAAAGTACTTTCCAAACTTATTTGTCACACTTATTGTATATCAATTGACTAAAAGTCACATAAAACACGTCATTAACTAACATTAAATGAACTTGAAGAAGAGTAGCATTACTATTACCGTTTAAATTAACTTGGTGTGAGTAACAAACGGTGTGCACCTCCTGTTGGTTGTGTAAAAGCTAATTAGGACGTAGTGATTGACAAACATCATGGGAGGATTGGCATTGGTGTGGTGGTTCGGGATTCAAGGGGTGATATAGTTGTGGCAAGAAGTCTCACTAAATATGGATTTGTTGAACCACTAGCGGGAGAGATAATGGCAACTTATGTTCCAGTTAGTTTGTGTTATGAAATGGAAGGGCATGTCATCATTTTTGAAGGAGATGCATTTCAAGTAGTGACTGCAGTGCATTCGGAGGAGCAAAATTGGAGCAGTAATGGGCACCTTATAGATGATATGAAGATGCTTTTACAATCTATTCCGCAATGAAGATGTTGTCATGTCTCTCAAGATGCTAATTACGAAGCTCACAATTTAGCAAAGGTGGCTATCCACCAAGTCATAGATCATACATGGAAATATGTTATTCTTGACTGTATCCGTGATGTAATTTTGATGGAGGAACTTGCTCTGATTAATATAAGTTACAACTTTATTGTAAAAAAAAAAATTAACTTGGGATTAAGTAAAGTTGGCTGGGGTGTGCAGAGACCAAATTGATTTTCTTAGTAATTAGTTAATTGATGGAGGAAAAAAGCTATTAATACCTTAATGATCCTCACCTACTTGTCTTATCACCCATGACCAGCAACATCCCAGATCTACTAAACCCCACCAGAGCAATTTCATGGAGTGAAAGAAGAGAACCATAAAGCTCCATGACCAGGGGGTGCCCCAGAAATCAATTGCCTGCAATTGCTATAAACAATTGGTTGTTACTTTTATGTTTATCTATAATCTCTCAGGAAAAAAATTACTGAGGTCAAAAAACAATAATAATAATAATAATAATAATAAAAAGACTTTCATCTATGGTGTCCCTTCCTTCTGTTTAGCTCCTTCAAATTGTGGGGTTTGAAAAAAAATTAAAAATTTTAAAAATATAGTTAATAAAACAGTTAAAAATTTAATAAAATTGTGAAAGAGTGCGAAAACATATCCCAAATAAAAACTCTCTGCAAAATTTTACCTTATCGTAATAATCTGAGAAAAAGGAAGATAAGGAATTAAAACTCCGAACAGATTTGGCGTCGCCCGGGCTCGAACCGGAGACCTTCAGTGTGTTAGACTGACGTGATAACCAACTACACCACGACACCAGCTGAGAAGCCTGTGAATTGGCAAAAGGAGAAACCCAAGGCGGTTTAAGCAATCCATCTTCAAGTATTTCTGCGAGAAGTTTCCGAGTTCTAAATACGAGCTAAACGGTCTTTTTTGCTTTGAGATTTGTGTCTCTCTTTTCCCACCAATTGGAAGCAATTCGGACAAAACCCAGAAAAAGTTCCCCAGAATAATCTCAAAGGTATGTTTTTTCTTTTTTCGCTTGATTTCTCTGTTTTGTGGTAATCATGTACCTTCATGTCCGTTCTGGTTCTAGTGTTTCTGGGTTGCTCTTGTCTTTTATAAAGTTTGTTTATTTTCTGCTTTTCAAATTGGTTTATACGAGTGTGTTTGTGCTTATTTCATTTGATGATGGAAAGCATTGCAATATTTCATATGCTTCTGAAGCTTCCTGAGCATAATAGTTCTTTAACAAGATGAATGGAAAAAAAACCCAAATAGTAATATCTTTGCCCACCTTGCACCATTCCAGAAGAGTGATTCTGTTGTCAAGGCACAAATACAGATATTCGTATTTTGTTTCATATAATATGTTGAATTTGTAAATTATTCTGGGAATATAATCGCTTCGCTCTAAAATTCAACCAACTTTACCCGTAGGGAACATTGAGGATTTTGATATCTTTATATTTGATAATTATAGCCCTTTGATATTTGTATGAGGATGAGTAATGGTGTGTTATTTTTTTTTTTTTTTTGCCAGTTGGAAACTGGAAATGGCTAAAGAAGCTAATACCCTTTTCCTTGAAGAATGGCTGAGAAGCATTAGTGGCAGTAGCAGCAACATCAGCTCCACTAACTCCTCTTCCTCATCGGCCCGAGCTATTATTCAAGCTTGGGCGGAGCTCAGGGACTCCCTTCAACACCAATCATTTCGTCCCCATCACCTCCAGTCTTTGAAAACCCTCCTTAACTCTCAAACGTCTCTTCATGTTGCCGACCCACAAGCAAAGATTGTCCTTTCTATTATTTCCTCTCCAAACCTCTCTCTTCCACATGAATCATATCCTCTCTTTCTCAGGCTTCTTTATATCTGGGTCAGGAAATCCTTCAAACCCTCTTCGCTTCTCGTTGATTCTGCCGTGCTGGTCCTCTCTCACCTTTATAATGCTCAATTTGGTCTTAGGAAGAGTCCTCTCTTCTTCTCTGAAGGTGTTCTCCTTCTGGGTGCATTTTCTTTTGTGCCTGCTGCGTCTGAAGGCTCTAAAACAGTTTGCTTGGATATGCTCTGTAGGCTGTTGGAAGAGGACTACCAATTGATTGGTTCATCCGGAGAACTTATTCCGGATGTTCTTGCAGGAATTGGGTATGCTTTATCTTCTTCTGTGAATGTTCATTATGTTAGAATTTTAGATTCTCTATTTGGAATTTGGGGAAAAGAAGGTGGGCCTCGTGGTAGTGTTTCTGATGGGCTCATGATTCTGCATTTGACCGAGTGGGTGTTGTCTGGTTTGATCAATTTCCGATCTTTTGAGAAAGTTAACGTTTTTGCCCACGAGACTCTACAGACTTCAAAGGCAAACTATGTTCCGTTTGTGATTGTCATGGCTGCAGCAGGAGTGCTGAGGGTTCTCAATAGATCCACGAGTGGTCTGGGACTAGAGACTGTTTCCAGACTAAGGATTTCTGCAGAGGATCGAATTGAATCTGTAGCACAAGATATTATCTCTAGAACTTGTGTTACTAATAAAGATTATGATCTCACAAACTGTCTTTTACTACAATGTGTTTCATTAGCTCTGGCTCGAAGTGGCTTGGTGTCTTCCCGTGCCCCTCTGCTTCTGTGCCTTGCTTCTGCATTGTTGACTGAAATCTTTCCCTTACGTCGTTTATATGCAAAAGTACTAGACTTCCCACATGGCAATTTGGCTAGACTGGGGCATGATGAGGTCAAAAAACATTTGAACAGTGTCCCTTTTAAGGAAGCAGGGGCCATAACAGGTGTTTTCTGCAACCAGTATGTTTCAATAGATGAAGAGAATAAAGGTGTGGTTGAGAATCTTATATGGGATTACTGTCAAGATATTTACTTGGGGCATCGCCGGGCAGCTTTGATTCTTCGAGGTAAAGAGGATGAATTACTTGGGGATATGGAGAAAATTGCTGAATCTGCTTTCCTTATGGTTGTACTTTTTGCTCTGGCTATCACAAAATACAAGTTGAATTCAAAATCCACCCTGGACACGCACAAGGACATATCAGTACGCATACTAGTTTCGTTTTCTTGTTTAGAGTATTTTCGGCGTATTCGTTTACCAGAGTATATGGATACAATTCGAGGGGTTATTGTGAGTGTTCAGGAGAATGAATCTGCCTGTGTCTCTTTTGTGGAATCTATGCCTTCTTACATGGACTTGACAAATGGTCCAGGTATTGATTATCTGCCATTTTAACTGTAGTTCATGATTAATTTTTTCTCTCATTTTGAGGTCTCTAATGAGTCTCTATAACCCCACCCCTAGTTGATTTTCATATGTAGATATTTTTGTCCTTAATAAAATTTATATTCTTGTTTTGCAGACTTTTCCTACTCGCAGAAAATGGAATATCTATGGTACATGGATGATGTTCAAACTGCTCGCATGTTGTTTTACCTGCGTGTCATTCCAACTTGTATTGAACGTGTGCCCTGCTTTGTTCTTAGGAAGGGGGTAGCTTCAACTATGTTCTTGTATCCTTAAACTAAACAACCCAATTTTATGAGAAACTCTACTTTTATGAATCATGGTGAACGTTTTGCTTCCTTATTAAATGCAATTAGATATATGGGACATCCAAATGGAAAAGTAGCTCGAAGCTCACATTCCATGTTTGCGGCATTCATGTCCTCAGGGAAGGATTCTGATCCAGATGAAAGAGTATCATTAAAGGAGCAGCTTGTTTTCTATTACATGCAGAGATCTCTATCGGTATCAAAACTATTGAAAACCATATCATGAGCTTGATCATCAAATGTTGGGTACTAACTTTGATGTAATGCAGGGATATCCAGGCATCACTCCTTTTGAGGGTGTGGCTTCCGGAGTTGCAGCCTTGGTTCGGAACCTTCCTGCTGGAAGTCCTGCCATATTTTATTGTATCCATAGTCTTGTGGAAAAAGGCGGTGAGCTCTGTAGTGACTTCTTCACTCAAGAGGCTGATATGCGGAAGAATTGGCACGGAGAGTCAGAGCCTTGCAAGAAAATCCTAGACTTGCTTCTACGTCTTATTTCCCTCGTTGATATACAGGTCATTTTCTTTTTATTTAATTCATGTCCTTTTCCCATAAAATTCTACTGTTGATTCTCTCCTTTGTTTCTGTTTACATGTGAATAGTAGGACATCTCTAGTTCAATGATATCCTACTTCAAAATAACTGCTATGATTCGAAGGAAGATATTTGCAATTGACTTAAGCTATATGTAATGAACATTGAATATCATATGTTGGAAGTGCTTGAAATAGACAATGTAGAAAAGTACTTGCACCATCTTGTCTGTTCACTCCAATTGCTAAATTTACTAATATTTCCATTTGCTTATTTTGGCCAGGTGCTACCAGACTTGATGAAGTTGTTGGCACAGTTGATCGTCCAGTTACCTGAGGATGGCAAGAATATGGTTCTTAATGAGTTATATTCACAGGTTGCAGAGTCTGATGATGTTACACGCAAGCCCACTTTAGTTTCATGGCTGCAGTCACTGTCTTACCTTTGTGCTCAATCTACAAGTCAAAGTGCCACCTCTAGAGGGGTGGAAAAAGATGTAAATATGACTTCTGCAGGGAGTGCAGACTCATTAAGCCTGAGTAGACCAAATGCCCGACTCTGAGACATTGAGGTGCAGATTTTGGATTACCCCTCCTCTCCTTTTAATGAACTCTCATATCTTAATTATATGTGCTGCTGGTGCTGGTTGCTGAATATTTCAGTTTGTTTTAGGAGCGATATAGAGAAATATGAACTCGCACAAGTTATTTTCTTGTTCATCTTAATAATGCAATAAATACATCAATCACTTGCAGTTTCTACATATCCATAATTCCCCATTCATCTCAACTAGTTAGTTAAAAAAAATTTCATATACACTGGCTTTTCTGTGTATTCATCTTTCTTGCTGGAAATAAATATGTGAAATCCATGTGCCAATCTCAAGAAGCCCAAAATTCTGAGGGTATAAATTTATTAGTAGATTGCAGATGGAAGTCATACATAATAGAAGAAAGATATGAGGGGGGCCATCTTGTAGACTGTTTTGCCTGCAGAGAAGGAAATATATGGTGCAAATACGGCTTTCTTATCTTTTTGTTCTTCACTTTGAGGTCAATTGTTATGATAAAAACTTCTACTTGGTGTGCTATTCAGGAAGCTAGTGTACTCACTGCTTCAACTGTATTCTTTGTCCTGTTAGGATCCAAGAGGAGAAGTGTTATCTTTTAGATTGTGGGAAATGTTGGTCCACTATAGAAATAGATTCACTGGAAATTTCAATTGAGATAGAAAAGCTTTTCGGATTCTGTATATGAGTCATTTGGATTTATTTGATGGTTTTAATCACAATGGTAGGAAGCTACTGTTAGTGCAGGTCAGTCTCAGTTGCATCTAAATATCGCTATTGAACTTGAGTTTGGTCATCATAGATTAATCATGAATTTTGTTCTGCAAGTGAACTCCTTCATATTCTAGGATGACCCTTTCAAACATATGGCTTGTGTGCTTACTTTTGTGCTTTAAACTGTGTTTTTTTTTTTCTTCCACTATATTCATATTGTAAAAGTGGCCGATGCTACTGCTCAAAAACTGCACTTAGCAAAGAGTAAGTTGTTGTGCAAGTTGTGTTCAGGGACGGACCTATGGAGAGGGCCAAGTATTGGTAATTTTTTTTTTCTTGAGCCCACTTATTGATATTTAGATATTATATTAGTTAGGTAGTTGTCCACCTGGTCGCCACCTGTACTATGGTTGCATATACTTTCATCCATTTACAGATACAAAGGAACTATGTTCCCTGTGCATTTTATGTAGTTATATATACTAAGACATATAGGAAGTATGCACACAATGAGTTTTCAAATATACTTGAAACACAAAGGAAAATCTGTCACAGCACTTCATTGCTGCAGGAATTTATAAACCTTTGATGACACTTGCAGAGTTACTCCAGAATCTGCTATCATGTCAGAAGCTCAACAAGAGGTCAAGAAAGAAGAATCAGATATTACTCGAGTCTCCAATACTTGCAGGCGATTGTGGAGAAACTTCCCTTATTTAACTGAAGCAAACAAATGTGGAGATCTGCAGTTATGTGGTCTCAAAGCACACGGGAAAACCCCAACTCTTATTCCCTATAGGTTTTCAGGGTTGGAGATTGGTGTCAGGCGAGTTTTTGAGTTGTTTTCATTTGGTGCAGGCCAGTGATTCTACTTGGATTTCCCTTAGCCTTCTTGATATGATTTGCTTGATGGGAAGCCTGAAAATATATAGGATGAAACAAGAGGAGATGGACTTGGAGGATGACTGTTAGATATTTGCAGAAGTCTCAGCTCCCACATTCTATTTGCATCCATGTTGTTAATCACAGATTAATGAGAATATAAGCAAAAATGTGCTTTTGGAATAAAGTTCGTACTCTTTGGACACTAATATAATTCCTGTTGCCTTACTTTAGTTAAAGGTGCTCCGCTGTTTTGGTTCACTGTAATCAATGGAGGACTTGAAGTCTTCAAATGAAGTATGAAGAAAATAAAGCTATGATGCAGAACTAGGCAGTTGCCTACTAGGATTCGAAAAAAGCTCATTTCTAGCTCAATCCAATCATGGTCCCAAGACCTTGCTTCATGAATTGCATTGGGACCTCTTTAGATGCATTCGACAAGAAAAGTTTTTCAGGGTTGAATGATGAGCTGTAGAAGTTGCTTTATTTGTATAAAGAAACTTAATACACTGAATGAGGGATATGCCATGTGCCATATTATATATACTTCCTTCCTTTGTAAAACTCCAAACTAAGTCGGAAGAAATTTCATCAATTCAGTATGTTGAATTGATATTTGTATTTAGAACATGTGATTTTTATATGTATTTTTAATTATATAAAAATGCATGTGAGAATTAGATTCTCTAATGACACCTTAGTTTAGTTTAATAGATTTGGATAAAAGAATTTTTTCCAACCTGATTTGCAGAAAAAAACTGTCAATTTGTAGGATATTGGAACAACCTTGCTGACAAGCATATAAATTGGCATAAAATGTGGCCAAATAGTGAAGATGAGTGTTACACATCCCAAATTTTTTTTCTAAAAATTAGTTTTCAAATGATGTGTCACTATCTTATGAGATTTATTATTTTGGAAAGTGTGTCACTAACTCATGAGATGGTGACACATCATTTGGAAACAACTTTTGAAAATTAAGTTTAGGGATGTCTAGCATTTTCCGATAGGTAAATCCAGTGGATTTGTTGGTTGAAATTCTAAAATATAAATACTACAAATATATAGGCCAAACAAGAGAGTCATCTGCATTATATTTCAACATTTTCTCTGGTTCAAAGATTATGATTCGATTCGATTCTCTTTATTGTATTTTTGCGTAGCGATAACTTGAACAACTTTTGTATAACCGATGCATAATGGCTATGAACGTGAAAAATGAGTTCCATTAGTTTCTGCTTAAAATTGTTGACGTGGGTGACGTGGGTGGGACTCAAGAGTCGAGGGTTTGTCTCCTCCAAGCTGGTGGTTTAAGGAAGTTTCAAATAAACTAGTCTTCTTCAGATGGAGCTAAATAGAAAGAAACAAAATAGATGTCATCGTCAGGCTTCTCTTTTCCACCGAATTTTGATTGGTATCGATAAAGGAAGAAGAGTAGCAGTCTTGTTTTTCCCATGCCTTCATTCTTTCTTCTGTGAGATTTTAGAGTTGAGAGAGAGATGGATTTCTTGAGCTGTGTAATTGCTCTTTGCCTCACCTGGATCTTAATCAAAACCTTCCATATTATTCCTATAACCAAACCAAATCACAGAAAGCTTCCACCTGGTCCAAACCCATTTCCAATAATAGGAAATCTCTTAGAACTCGGTGATAAACCCCACAAGTCCCTATCCGAGCTTGCCAAGGCTCATGGCGCCATAATGACCCTAAAACTGGGCAGATTAACCACAATAGTCATCTCTTCAGCAGACATGGCCAAAGAAATCCTCCAAAAACATGACCAACTCTTGTCCAACCGAACCATCCCGGATGCACTCCGAGCCCACGAACATGGCGTGTTCAGCTTGGCATGGCAACCCGTTTCAAGTCAGTGGAGAAACCTTCGCAAAATAAGCAACATCCAGCTATTCTCCAACACAGCACTTGACGCCAATAAAGATATCCGGTGGAAGAAAGTGCAAGAGCTCCTCGCCGAAACCCGACAAAGCAGCCTAACCGGTGAGGCTGTGGAAATCGGTAGAGCGGCCTTCAAGACTTCGCTCAATTTGTTATCAAACACCATTCTTTCGGTTGATTTTGCAGACCCGAATTCTGATGCGGCTAGAAAGTTCAAGGAGATCGTGTGGAATATCATGGAAGAGGCAGGGAAACCCAACGTAGCAGATTATTTTCCTTTGCTTCAGAAGTTGGACCCCCAAGGGATAAGGCGGCGCATGACAGTTAACTTTGGGAAGATGATAGATCTCTTTTCCCGCATGATTAACGAACGTTTGCAGTTGAGAAAAGTGTCTGGTTTTATCACGAACGGTGATATGTTAGATACCCTTCTCAACATCAGTGAAGAAAACATTGAAAAGATGAACAAGACCACAATGGAGCATTTCTTCTTGGTCAGTATAATTACTCTTTGTTCTTCTTCTGTGATTTGTTTCATTTCTAGTAGTCATCTATTTACTTTGATTTGGATGAATATGCAGTTGTGATATCACAACATAGAATAATTGAAAGGAATTATTTTATGATTAAGATTAGATTTCAGATATTTTTATGTTGACATATAATTTTTAATAAAGATGATCGAAAGAAGTTTTATTAACAAAAGATGAAAGTAGAAATAAAAAAAAAACTTCAATCATATGTTCTAATATACACAAAGCATCATCATCTGCTAAACTCTAGTTGAGTTGTTAACTCCTATTGAACCGACATCCTTAATATGGATTAATTAAACCATTTCTAACACTGGAATTATATATAGGAATTATGCATCTCTTGGCTTTATTTTCTACTAATTGAGTTGAAGTTCCCCAATTGAACAAAATCACTAATTTGGACTAAAACCACCAAATCATTGTTACTAATGTCTTTGATGTGACTTCACTTTCTCTCAAATCACCCACTGCCTTCTTTTCTGTATTGTATTAATTTTAGAATCAAATTTGGTTTTTTATTTTTTATTTTTTTATTTGTACTTTATCTTTAGAATGTAAATGTAGACTTATTAAAATCAACCACGTAAAATTTTGATACTTTTTTGCGAATAAAAAACTAATTTGTCGGAACAATTTTTGAATGTGGGATTAGGACACTCGTCAATTATATTTAACTAAAATTTAATTAAGGTTTACATTTTTTTTTTTTAATTTTAACTATTAACTTTTTTCAAAACATCTGCATTCCACTAAGATTTCAATTATACACTTTTACTTTTTCATTTAAAATACTAATTTTTATCTACTCCCACCATCTCCAATGAAGAAAGAGAATTATATATATTCATTTTTTTATAAGTACAATTATGCATTGTTGGGATTTGCTGAGCTGTTTGAGCATTGTTGCAGCTCAGCAAATCCTTAGCTATCAAAACTAACCGGATGTGGAGCATTTTTGAGAATATTTTGCTGCATAAAATTATTTTGACTACCTCAATGTGAATGCTAATAATTAGGAAGTACACTTCTTCGGGCTTCTCTTCTTTCTAATGCAAGTTTCACTAGAACTTCAGGCAAGTTTGAACATCGTATTTCTACCAAAAAAACAGAAAAACACAAAAAAAGCTAAACTAACTTTCAGTTCTTATTATTTAGGATCTATTTGCTGCCGGTACCGATACAACTTCAGCAACATTGGAATGGGCGATGGCAGAGTTACTCCGCAACCCAGAGGCACTATCAAAAGCCAAAACAGAGCTGCAACAAGTAATCGGTGAAGGTCACCTGGTTGAGGAATCAGATATTGCTCGTTTACCTTACTTACAAGCAATAGTAAAAGAAACATTACGGCTGCACCCGGCAATTCCTTTGTTACTCCCTAGGAAAGCTGAAGAAGATGTAGAAATCAATGGCTATATTATTCCAAAGGGTGCACAAGTGCTAGTGAATGCATGGGCTATAGGCCGAGACCCGAGCTTTTGGGAGAAGGCAAATTCATTTCTACCGGAGAGGTTCTTGGGCTCAGAAATTGATGTCAAAGGCCGAAACTTCGAGCTTATACCCTTCGGCGGTGGAAGGAGAATATGTCCAGGTTTACCATTGGCAATGAGAATGTTGCACTTGATGTTGGGTTCTCTTATCCACACCTTTAATTGGAAGATTGAAGATGGAGTTAAACGTGAGGATATGAACATGGATGATAAGTTTGGCATCACTTTACAGATGGCTCATCCTCTAAGAGCTGTTCCTATTCCGCTCTAAAATTTGTTGAAGACTTCACTTTGTCGTGTATATATATATATATATATATATATATATATTTGAACGAATAAAACTATATTGTGGTTAGGACAATTTAGAGTGGAATAAAGTCTGTTACAACATTATATATACTACTTTTTTTCTTTTTTTTTTTTTTTTTTTTTAAATTAGCATCTGTTGGGTGTATTGTAGTATAATTTGGTGGAAAAACAACATTCGTATTTGGCTAGTTAAATTAACTAAGCTTTTTGTTGAGTGCTACAGTACTTAACAAAGAGTAATATTATATATTCCACTCTTATATCATCTATATTTTACTGGACTCATGTGGCACTATCCAATAATTAGTTTTTTTTTTTTTTTTTTTTTTAAATGTTGATGAATCGAAGAGCTAATAAACACAGCTATGTCAACCCAAAAAATTAAAAATAAGATAGTGGTATAGTATATAGTTAGCATTATGCTAATAAATATTGTAGTAGTCAACAAAGTAGAAAAAATAAAATTTTTATTCCTCGTTCTCTCTTCTCTTAAATGTAGTTGAAGTGATTTTTATAAAGAGAGAACCCAATACAATAAAATAAATATTTATATAGAGTAGACAAAGATTTATATAGTAGAATGTGCTCTGTTTTTTTATTTTTTATTTTTTATTTTAAAAATAAATAGTTAAAATAAACAATAGCTAAAATTTAGTTAAAATTTAGAGAGTATGATGTGAATGCTCTAAATCTTAAAAAAATTATTACAAAAATTACATTAGAAATTGCTTACAAAGTCTAGATCAACCTTTATCAAGGAGCAATTTGCAGTTTGTTTGTTTGTTTATTTGTTTGTTTTTTTTTTTTTTGATAAATAAAAATGAAAAATCAAATACTACTATCGACTTTCATACAAGACAAAAGCATGCCTTGGAGTTTCTAGTGTCATTCTGTCTTATTCTTTACTGTTGAAGCACAATTTTCTTACTGGTACACTTGCCAAGTCCAAGTTAACGTAAGCCGGCAGGGACATTCCGATGCCTAAGTCAGAATTTGAGAGAGGGAGAGTATAAGCAACAAAGGAGAGTTTAAGAGTCAAAGTTACGCTTACCCAAATGTGAAGAAATGATCCGTCTTTTATAGGCATGAAGTAGTGGAAGTCCCCTAACCGATGACTTACTCTTCCCTGAGTTTCTGCGATGCAGCTGCTAACAAGAGATTTGAATCGTTATCCTTTCCGAGATCTTAGGGAATTAAGATCGTAGGATTTAGTGGTTACATGTATCACTTGATTTGAATATTTGTATGCGATCATTGGATAACATATCTGATTTGTATTTTAAATAGATGTGATAGCTTTTGTATAGATAAGATCGTTTATCTATTAACAGCTATATCTCCCTAGATATCCGAGTTATCCTTGCTACATAGACCTATGTGTCCTGAGTTAGTCTCGGACTTAACGGTCTTGAATCTTATGGGTCTCGGATCTGTAGGTCTCGGGAGCTGGGGATTCGGGCATGGTTACCCGAAACCTTATTGGGCTTGGACCTAAGGATTTGGCCTAAGGATTGCTGGGCATTTAATGGGTTGATCTATGAACCAACAGTTACCCCCAATTTCCATGTCTATATGACTACGGAAATTTCATGTTTGAAGGAATGGGTCTATCTTCCGAGGCCCGTCTCTACATGAAAATGTCCGAGACGATTGATGATCTTCCAAGTCCCGTCTTTGCACGAAAATGTCCGAGACGACTAATGATCTTCCGAGTCCCGTCTTTGCACGAAAATGTCTGAGACAACTGAGGCGGGAAATTTTTCTGAAAATTTTTGAAATTTTAATTACAAATTTTGGGCGGACAAATTTTTGAATTTCAAATTTTGGCGGGAAAATTTGAATTTCAAAATTTGAGGCGGCGTTGGTTGGTATTCCCGAGACCCCGTCAACTCATTGAGTCAAGTACTCGAGTACCTCCACGTTTCGGCTGCAGAGGCGCACCCCTCTCGGCGCATTTATTGCGCATGTTTTCAAGGCGAACCTTTATAAAAGGTGGTTTCTTCTCTTTTTCCTTCACTTTCTTTCTTTCTTGGTTAAAGCTTCCGCTTCTGAGTTTCCTTCGTTCTCCAAGAGTTTTCTTCGTTCCCTTTTTCTTTTTCTTTCCACAACCATGTCTGGTGACGAGGGATCTGGTTCAGATGGTTTCAGTGGTAATACTCATCCAGTGTAACGACCCAGGGAAAAGCGCTAGCCATATCTGCGCTATCACCCCAAAAGGGCTAGTTAATTTGGAGTTTCCCTAGAGTTCATTATAAAGCCCAGTTTCACCTAGTAACTAGGCAATGTGGGACTTAACACTCATGACTATTTCTATAAACCACCCACTCTATGTGAGCTTCTTCTTATCTTCCCAATATGGGACCGGGGTGTTACAAACTCCCCCTCTTAAACTCCTGACGTCCTCGTCAGGTCCACGTCATGTAGTGCTCCAGTACCACATGACCTGGCGTTACGAGGTGAAACTAAGCTTTATAATGAACTCTAAGAAAACTCCAAATTGATTAATCCTTTTGGGGTGATAGCGCAGATATGGCTAGCGCTTTTCCCTGGGTCGTTACAAGTGGTATCAGATACCAATTGTAACATTCTACCCCAATGACACACAATATTGTCCGCTTTTGGCTCCCCTCGAACCAGACTTTCTAGGAGGTCACCCATCCTAGTACTACTCTAGCAGAAGCACGCGTAACTGCGGAGTTCTGATGGGATCATGACCATCACGACTTTAAAACGCATTGTTTGGGATCAGAGATACGCAGCAGCAGCATAGCAGAGCCCTTCCCACAACAATATTGTCCTCTTTGGCACCTACCAGGAGTCGATCCCACGACCTCCTGGCATCCTTCAAGGCTTTGTTCCTCCCTAGCCACTACTAGGCTAGGAGAACGCGTTGTTTGTCATTAAGGGTGTAGTATACATTTAAGCACATCCTCATCTTCATAAATGTGGGACATCCCACATTAACTAGGCATGGAAAAGGTGATGTGTTTATATGAAATATACTTTCTCTAAATGGTATGAGGCCTTTTGGGGATAAATCCAATAATAAAACCATGCGGGCTTGGCCCAAAGTGGACAATATCATACCACTTGGAGCAGGAGATGTTACATTATGGTATCAAAGCCATAGCCCAGCCTGAGATGGGGGAACGTGCACAAGCCCATGAGGGTCGCCAGCAATGACGCTGGGTCCTAAGAGGGGGTGATTGTGACGTCCCACATTGCCTGGGCATGGAAAAGGTGATGTGTTTATATAAAATATACTCTCTAAATGGTATGAGGCCTTTTGGGGATAAATCCAATAATAAAACCGTGCGGGCTTGACCCAAAGCGGACGATATCATACCACTTGGAGCAGGAGATGTTACACCCAGCCTGCTGGCGGCCAGAGTTAACCAAGGCTGATGAGGGAAGGATCCGGATAGAATGTTTTATTCCCAAGTCAGTGAAGCTTCGGTTCGACGACGAACAAATGGGTGACATTGTGCGTGCTGATGCGCACAAAGTTTGCCTGTACGAGACCATGTTTCGTGTTGGTTTTTGATTGCCCTTCCCACGGGTAGTACGAGAGCTGTTGAGCCATGTGAACTTGGCTCCACATTAGATTGTGCCTAACGCATAGAGGTTGTTCTATGCCTGCCTCATGCTTTGGCCTATGGCTCTCGGACCAAGGCAGTTTCTTTCTGCACGAGAGTTTTTCCGGGTATACCGGCTCCAAAAGACCCCAAAGTGTGAAGGCCTGTACAACTTTCAGTCTCGGCGGGGGAAGTTCATCCATATGGATGGTAAATATTCTAGCAACCACGGGTGGAAGAGTAAATACTTTTTTGCTAAGGGTTAATGGGAGTTTTATCCCACTGAAGTTGCCAAAGGTCCGAGAGTGCCTCGGGAAACATGTGTTCCTACGGGAAATGCGGCTAAGGAACCAATCCTTACTGACGATGAGCAGCTCTGTGTGAACAAATTTTTGGCGTGGGCTCAGAAACATGAAAGTCTGATGAGCTACACCAGACTAATTAAAACTTCCTTAAAAGGAAAAGGTCTTGAAACCCTTGAGGGAGGTGCTGGCGGAACAAAGAAAAGACCGACTTTTGAATTTGTCCAAGACCCAAAGCTTGTCATCTTAGATCCTGCAGCAGTAAATACTCGAAGACCTTCCCCCTGAAAACCCATACTTGACAAAGGCAAGGGTAAGATGGTGGAGTTGCCAAAACAAAAGAATTTCCCACTTCGTACAGGTGGGCCTTTAAAAATGAATGGGGGACCAGACTAACCTGCAACTCCACAACTCCGAACCTCTAGGCCTCTAAAGATGGATGCCAAGGCCAAAAAACCCAGCACGCTTCCTCCTCGAGTAGTCAGGGTTTTGAAGTTGATAGATGAGCCCAAGGAGCCCGAGGCTCCTCAACTGAAAAACAGGAAATTGGTGAAGGTGGCAGAGGCAAAGGTGCAGAATCAGTTTTCCAGCTTCTTGGCCGCTAGGAGGAGGACCGGTCCTAAGCCCGTGGTGAAACCTGCGGCAGAAGTCGAGACCTTCCTCGCAAACGAGCCCATCTCGGCTCGGCCGTTGAATGGTTGGTGTTGTTGCCTGGATCGCAATCCCCATCGAGTCCGCATCATTTCAACCCTTAGGCTCAAACATCCAACACATCTTGGATGAGATAGAGCTAAAGGAACACTCGAAGAGCTCCGTAGGGATGGTGCGTGCAAGGTCCGAGGGGCCTACTGCAGCAGCGGAGGAAGGGCTAGGGCCTTAGACTCTATCTCCTGTTGCTGAGGATAAGACCATAGCTCAGGCTTCGAAACTTGCACAGGCTCAGCTGCCAACACCTTCCCGTGCCTAGAAGGCTTCTGCTGCCGAGGCCTCATCTTCTTCAGACTTTCTAGTAAGGCCTCAAGGGGTGGATTGGATTGTTAGTGGGCCCCTAGCTAAGTTCAGTGCTGATCTGACGGGCAACCCTTTCCAAGGATTAGTGGGTTTAATTCCCCACGAGAGCCTAATAATGGAACGTGACACATCTGCTCAAAAAATAATTGAGCAGATCATTTTCTTCCAACTTTTTGTGAGTACATTATCTTTCTCCTTTTTCTCTTATATATATATTGATCAAATTTTGTTGCAAAGCATCATGAAGTTGTTGGTTTATATATATATATATACTGATCAAATTTTGTTGCAAAGCATCATGAAGTCGTTGGTCTTGTACTGCTACTTCCGAAAGGTGGCCACAGACTCTGCTACCGAGACAAACAGTCTCAATGACAAGGTCGTTGAGCTGGAAGCCGAGAATGTCAAGTTGAAAGAAACTGTGGCTAGGCAAGATGAGCACCTGCTGCTTTCGGGCGACATCAGTCTATGACGCAAGCTAAGGCCTCCAAGACCGCTGCGGCTAGGGCAAGAGCTGAATCTAAGGTCAATGAGTTGTCGACTGAGATTGAAGGTCTCCAAGCTGAAGTGAACCGACTTCACAACTCTATCATTAGGGAGGATCTGAGCCAACTGGAAGAAACGCATGTTGGGGTCTCAGATCAGCTGAAATCGGCCCAGGCTGAGGTCACAAGTCATAAAGTCTTAGTGGTGAAGATGACTGAAGCCGAGGTGGTCACCGAGGAGAAACTCACATTCTTCAAAGGCAAGCACATTCAGGTGAGGGCTTAGCTGAAGGAAGCCAAGACCCGAGTTGTCAATTATCTGCGCCAGTTGTCCTTTGCCTCATGGATTTGAAACTCTGCCTGGACTAAGGGGCTTATTCTGGGCTTTAAAACCTTCCAAGCTTGGGCTAAAGATTTGACACGCACAATTGATCTAGACAAGGTGAAAATTGAAGACATCCCTTGTTCAAATGCAGCGCGCAGTTGGTTAACCTTGGCCAAGAACAAATGCCCGATGCAGCAGGCATAAAAGAATTTTTATATGATCCCTTCTCAGATCAACAATGCAAAGGTACCGAGACTGTCCTTGGTAATGCAGAATCTGTCGAGGTCGACAATGCAGAGTCTACATCTGCCGAGGTCCCCGGTGCTGTTCTTGCTTTTAACCCCAAAGAGGGATAATGTATAATCCTTAAAGGGTCTTTTGTATATATCTTAATTCTCTTGATGAAATGAGTTTTTGTATATTTTTGTGTTTAACTGTTTGACAAACATCGTAAGTCTAACATCAGGTCTCGAAATAATAACACTTTGGTTATAGTTTCAACTCGTAACACCCTTTGATGTTTGCTTAAAGCAGTTAAAAGGAACTCTAACTATGTTTCTCTGAGTTTTGTCTTGGGAAAGCTTTCAGGCTTTAGATTTTACTTAGATTTAACCATAGTTATTTTTCTCCGAGTTGGGTCTCGGAAAATCTCTTAGGTTTTTGACTTAGCCTCAGATTTAACCATAGTTATGTTTTTCCGAGTTGGGTCTCGGGAAATCTCTTAGGTTTTTGACTTAACCTCAGATTTAACCATAGTTATGTTTCTCTGACTTGGGTCTCGGAAAATCTCTTAGGTTTTTGAACTCTGGGTTACGTTAAACTTAGAGAGAGCTTTTTCAGCTGCGTCTCTTTAGGACTCAGAAAAGCCTATTTAGCTATACTTTCCGAGACTTATATTTTTGTTAGCAAAGTTTCTTTAGTTGTACTCATGAACTTTGAATGCTGCTTAACTCCGAGATACTTTATTCATTGAAATGAAAAAGAAATCACATATTACAGCATCTTAAACATAGTACTTTTTAAGGTGCTCGGCATTCTATGGCCTTGAAAGAGCTTTACCTTTGGAATCTTCCAAACGGTACACTCCTGCCCTTTTGCACTCAATCACCCTGTAGGGTCCTCCCCAGTTAGGAGCCAGCTTTCCCTTAGCTGGGTCCTTGGTCACCAGCGTGATTCTACGTATGGCCATCTCTCCAACATTGAAGCTCCAAGGCTTGACCTTTTTATTAAAATACCGAGCTAGTCTATCCTGATATGCTGACATAGTCACTTGGGCTTGATCCCGTTTCTTTTGTAGCAAGTCCAAGTGTAGCTGTAAGCCCTCGTTATTGGTCCTGGGCTGGAAGGTCTCTACACGGTAACTGCCCGAGCCTACCTCGGCTGGAATGACCGCCTTGGTTATGAAGACCAAGGCATATAGTGTCTCCTCGGTTGGAGTTCTTTTGGTTGTTCGGTATGCCCACAAAACTTCTGGAAGGTCTTCTGCCCAATCTCCTTTACGATCATCCAGTTTTTTCTTCAAGATTTTGAAGATCGTTTTATTAGTGGCATCTTCTTGCCCGTTCTCCTAAGGGTGCCTCGGAGATGAGTAGTAATTCCTTACATGGCGTTTGGCACAACAGTCTCGAAATGAGTCACAGTCGAATTGCTTGCCATTATTTGTAACGAATGCATGGGGAATGTCGTACCGGCATATGACGTTCTTCCATAAAAACGGTTCTATTGCACTGGCTATGATATTCACTAAGGCTTCAACCTCTGCCCATTGGGTGAAATAATCCACAGCGACAATTGCCAACTGTACACTCCCTTGCCACGAGGCCATAGTCCCACTATATCTACCCCCCGTTGTGAGAAGGGCCAAGGTGAAGAGATTACACTCAGGTCTTCAGGGGGTTGGTGAGTAACATTAGTGAATCGCTGGCACTTGTCACAATCTCTGACTAATTCTGCCAAGTCTCGACTCATGTTGGGCCATTAGAAACCTGGTCGGACAGCTTTGTACGCCAATAGTCTAGCTCTAGAATGGCTTCCTCAAATCCCTTCATTGATTTCTCTAAGGATATAATCTCCTTCCTCTATTAAAACACATTTGAGGAGTGGTAACATGAAACCCCTTTTGTAAAGAGTTCCATTTACCATTGTAAACCTTGCGGCTCTTTTCCTCAACAGAGTAGCTAACTTTCGATCTGAAGGAAGGACTCCATTTTCTAGGTATTCCACGATTTCCCGTTGCCAGTTGGGTATGGTCTCAGCTATCGAGACCGACACCGTCTCGGTAATGGATGACCGTGGAAGAATTTGGATAGGTGTTTCATCTTCAGTCTCCCCCTCTACTGTCGAAGCTGTTCGAGCCAGTCTATCTGATCTTTCATTCTCTGGCCTGGGGATTTTCACAATGCAGAACTTCTTGAACAAACCCTGCATCTCCTGCAGCTTAGATAAGTATAACTTCATCTTTTCTCCCTTGGCTACAAATTCACCGCGAATATGTCCAACGATGACTTGGGAATCACTTCGTACCTCCATGAATTTGACTCCCATTTCAAGAGCTAAACCGTGTCCTACCAGAACTGCTTCATATTCAGCCTCGTTATTTGTAGTTTTGAATTTTAACTTCAAAGAATTGCACAACTCTTCCCCATCATAAGTAATCGTCACTATTCCAGCTCCATCGTGCTTCTTCGTAGATGACCCATCTACATAAATTATCCATGTCTCATCACTTGGCCAGCCAGTAAGGTCAGGCAAATTAGTGAGCTCTGCTAGGAAATCAACCAGCACTTGACCTTTGAGGGAATTCCGAGGGTGAAACTCAATGTCAAACTCTCCAGCTCAATTGCCCAGTTAGTTAATCTTTCCGACAGATCTAGCTTCCTTTACACTTTCTTCCAAGGGTACTCAGTCAAAACCCTTATAGTATAAGCTTGAAAGTAGGGCCGGAGCTTTCTGGATGTTATGATCAAAGCAAAAGCCAATTTCTCCATCTAGGGATGCCTTTCTTCAGCTCCCCTTAAAGCTCTGCTAATGAAGTACACAGGCCTCTGAATTCCTTCTTCTTCTCGTATTAATGTTGTACTGACAGTTGTTGGAGATACAGCTAAGTATAGATACAATACTTCTCCATATATTGTCTGGCTTAGCAAAGGTGGACTCATTAGATACTTCTTTAGCTGTTCAAAGGCTTCTTCACACTCATTAGTCCATTCAAAAGCCTTTCTCAAGATCTTAAAAGATGGAAGACCCTTATTAGTTGATTGTGAAATGAACCGATTTAGTGCCGTGATCCTTCCTGTCAACTGCTGGAGCTGTTTCAGATTCTTCGGAGACTGCATATCTAGAACAGCTTGTATCTTCTCTAAGTTGGTTTCTATTCCTCGGCTCGACACCATATAACCGAGGAATTTTCCCTTCGAGACTCCGAATGCACATTTTGAGGGATTCAACTTTATCCCATACCTCTTCAAGGTTGCGAACGTCTCTTGCAAGTCAAGTGCATAGTTTTGCGGCAGCACACTTTTGACCAGCATGTCATCAACGTAGACTTCCAAATTTCGTCTAATCTGGTCTCGAAACATTTTGTTAACCAGCCTTTGGTATGTTGCCCCTACATTTTCCAAGCCAAAGGGCATGACTTTGTAACAGTACAAGCCTTGATCAGTTATGAATGCAGTTTTTTCACGATCTTTTGGATGCATGTAGATCTCGTTATAGCCAGAGAAAGCATCCATGAAGCTGAGTAAGCCATACCTAGCTGTCGAGTAAACCAACGCATCGATGCGGGGTAATGGAAAGCTGTCTTTTGGACAAGCTTTATTGAGGTCAGTGAAGTCTACGTACATCCTCCACTTCCCATTAGATTTTTTGACTAATACTACATTGGCTAACCAATTAGGATAATAGACTTCCTCAATGAATCGAGCTTTGAGCAGCTTTTCTACTTCTTCAGATATAGCCATATTCCCCTCAGGAGCGAACTTTCTTCTTTTTTGTTTTAGCGGCTTCACACTCGGATCCACATTGAGTTGGTGGAGAATGTCATCAGGACTGATTCCTGGCATATCATCATGAGTCCATGCGAAAACTTCCAGGTTCTGTCAAAGGAAGGTGACGAGACCCTCTCGGATTTTGGGACCGAGCTGTGTCCTTATCTTCAAAATTTTGCCTTCACCAACCACCACGTCTTCTAGTGGCTTAGTTGGCTCACCATTTGGCTCATTCTTGCCTTTACCACCTACTGTACCAATTACAATAAGAGTCGGGTCCGAGGCCTTCTTGAGAGATGTATTGTAACATCTTCTTGCTTGAGTCTGATCCTCCTTCACTTCTTTAACTCCCTCTTCTGTTGGGAACTTCATCATCAAGTGGTAAGTTGAATTTAAGGCCTTCAACTTATTCAAAGCAAGACGACCGATGATGGCATTGTAGGCACCGGGTCGGTCGACGACCAAACAATCTACCATCATAATTTTCTGCTTATGTGCCATCCCGGCTGTTACAGGGAGAGAAATAAGACCAATTAGTTGGACTTGCTCCCCTGCAAATCCGACCAGGAGAGAGTTAAATGGTTTGATCCTATCACGATCTATACCCATTTGCTTAAAAATTGGCCAATACAGGACATTGGCCGAGCTTCCATTATCCACCAAAATTCGATGGATCAAATGGTTGGCCACCATCACTGTTACTACTAGTGGATCATTGTGTGGCTGCATTACCTCCCTGACATCTTCTTCGGAAAAAAGAAAGGATCATCGAGTCTTTCCTTGCAACCTTAGAAGGTCTTTGCAACGAAAAGACCTCTTCAGTCTGCGTTTTCCTCGCATAAGCCTTTCTCGCTGAGTTGGACTGTCCTTCACCAGCTATCCCTCCAGAGATAGTGTGGATTTCACCCACTACTCCTTGGTCCCGAGGCACTCTCAGATCATTGTCCCAATCACGTCTCGGCTCTCGTCCCCCTGTGTCTCGGTTTCCATCCAACAGGAGGGGCTGTTGGTGAACTGCATTTCGATTCCTCTCTCCTGCAAGGAATCTCACAAGCCTTCCACTTCTGATGAAGATTTCGATTTCCTGTTGCAAGGTTACACAATCTTCCGTTAAATGTCCATGATCATTATGATATTCACAGAACTTCGTTCGATCTCACTTCCTTGGATCACCCCTAAACTTATTCGGCCACCTAAAAGCTGGGTCTCTTCTAATCTCCATGAACACTTTATTGACGCTGGCATTCAAGGGCGTGAACCTTCAGTCTTCGCGTCGCCGGGGTTCTATCTTCGGGAAGGACGGTACGGCCTTCTTGCCCATTTTCTTCTGGAGTTTCCCCTCTTTCGGAGTAGACGTTGCGGGTAGTTCCTTCTTGCTGTCCTCCTTTGCTCGGTCTTCCTCCTCCTAACCCTTCATTAGAGCCCCAATCATTTCCTCCTGATTGATATACTCCTCCGTCTTATTGATAAACTGGCGAAGAGTTAATTCCGTCGAACTCTTTGCTATTTTGGCCATCAGAGGCCCATTCGGCCTGACTGTGTGCAATAATGCGGATAATACCATTTGGTCATTTGGGCCCCCCACCAATAGCTTCTTTCTATTAAACCTGAGCATGAAATCCTTCAGGCTCTCTTCCTTTCCCTGACGAAGGGATAGTAAGCAAGCTGGATGCTTCTTCCTTTTGCGGGTCGCCAGGAATTGGCTTAAGAAAAGGAGGGTCTCCATTACTGTCATACAACACGAGGCATCTTGACGTTGTCAGGTAAGGGGAAACCCAAAACTCGATCAGTGAAAGGCAAATTTGTGTCGTTGATAAGCTCTCCCGCAGTGCTTTTTTCCTCCTTGATAGCCATCTGACGAGTTAACTCCTCATACTTCTTTTTGAGATCTTCCATATTAGCATTAACTTGGCTCTCATTCCGCCCATCATTATGATCTTCTTGGCGAGATTGCTCCCGTCGAGGCCTAGTATGCTGAGACCTCTTCGGGTTCTCTTGCTCGCGATGTTCCTCATTCTGGACAGTCATATGATGGCTGACTTGAACTGAGCTCCCATCATCTTCGCGATGCTGGTCTGCAATCAGCTTTCCCTTGTGGATCTCTACACACCTCTCCTTCTCACGCCTTTCTTCACGCTTCTTTGCCCTCCTTTCCTCGAGCTCTTCGTCCTTCCGGCTATTGTGGCCTTCAGCAAGCGTGAGCCTTGTGGGGCGAGGTCTTCATTCTGCTTCTTCTGGGCATTCATAGATTCGGTCATCTGTTTCATGAAATCGGCTAGATTAGGAGCTGGCGAGCCGGAGGCGCCTGCTTGAGTGGAACGGGTGGTCACCATATCAGATTAATAGATGGTAAGAATTGATGAAAATCGAGTTCCCACAGACGGCGCCAAACTGTTGAAGCACAGTTTTCTTATTGGTGACGTGGCACACCTACTGAGTCCGAGTCGACTAACACTTAAGAGCTTTGACTGCACAACAAAGAAAAGAGAAGGATCGAAGAGACCAGGGGTGAGCCGGCGGGGACACTCTGATGCCTAAGTCAGAATTTGAGAGAGGGAATGTATAAGCGACAAATGAGAGTTTAAGAGCCAAAGTTGTGCTTACCCAAATGTGAATAAATGATCCGTCTTTTATAGGCATGAAGTAGTGGAAGTCCCCTAACCAATGACTTACTCTTCCTTGAGTTTCTACGATGCAGCTGCTAACAAGGGCTTTGAGTAGTTATCCTTTTTGAGATCTTAGGGGATTAAGATCGTAGGATTTGGTGGTTACATGTATCACTTGATTTGAATATTTGTATGCGATCATTGGATAACATATCTGATTTGTATTTTAAATAGATGTGATAGCTTTTGTATAGATAAGATCCTTTATCTATTAACAGTTGTATCTCCCTAAATATCCGAATTATCCTTGCTACTGAGAGCTATGTGTCCTGAGTTAGTCTCGAACTTAATGGTCTCGGCTTCAAAGGTCTCAGATCTTATGGGTCTCGGATCTGTAGGTCTCGAAAGCTGGGAATTCGGGCCTGGTTACCTGAAACCTTACTGGGCTTGGACCTTTCCATGCTTAGATTGGGCTCAAGGATTGCCGAGCATTTAATGGGTTCATCTATGACCGAACATTTACCATCCTTCACACTACCCCTAGAATTGACACCTCCAACGGGGCTTGTTTGCTATTTTTTTCCTTTCTATAAAATTTTTTAAAAAAATTCAAAATATTAGTATACAACTTTTCTCACAAAACACCGAAAAAAAAAATACTCTTTTCATTTTTACGGAAAAAAAAAAAAAAAAGTTATCAAATGCAACCTTTTTCCTTTTTCTGTTATCCCAAAATCTCTATTATTATTTTATTGAAGAGATATGTTACATATCATTTTTCATCTCACCTGTCCATGTATAGTAGATAGGTGAATTTTTTATATTGAATTTCTTAAATCTAATGATAAATTTACTCATTTCATATATTGTACGAAAATTGATGGAAAATAGGATAAAGAATAATTTTTATTCTTGAAAAATCAAAGAGAGCAAATCAAACAAGGATGTTGGACGTGACATTGAAGTCAACATGCCTCCGCTGACTTTAGTTTTTTGTTTTTCTTATTAAATTTTGAACAAATGAGACGCATTAGAAGTTTGAGACCAACTTTCATTTGGCCATCATGATATTCCGCCAATCGGCCCCCTTATTTGGACGATTATGGCGTTTGGATTGGGGTGGCCTAAGGATCTAAGGGTCAATGAGAGAGTTTTGCCATTCCATGAGCTCTACCCATGATCCAAAGGGCTGCTATGGGGTTGGAGAGGGAGACCAAAGAGAGAAAGAAAAGCAAATAAAAATAAATAAATAAATAAAAACAATATTTAAAAAAATAATAATGGGTAAAATAGAGAGTTTGGAGTGTAAATAAAAAAAAAAGAATAGTTAAAATAAAAATTTGTACTTTTTGAATAGTTATTTTGGCTAAAAGCACGACAGTAAAAGAGAATCATGAGTAGCAATACTGCAACAAAATAAAGAGTGCGATCTTAACTTTTTGTTTCGTTAGGTAAAAAGAAATCGTTATGATAGTAAGATTAAGTATATATATTTGGACTCTGGTTATGAGTGATTTCTTTTCACTAATTTTTTTTTTAATAATGATTTTTTTTTCATAATTATATATAATTTATCTCCCCTTATCTGTCACCCTAGATACATTATTAAACTCATTAATGTCACCACCAAATAATCAAGTCATAAAAGCGTGCTTCATAAAAGTATGAATGCTTAAAATAAAAAATAAAAAAGAAGAAGGGATCAGGTGATTTAAAACCCACTTGGTAAAGGATCCTAAGAAGCTTTTCCCCTAAATAAATAAAAAATAAAAAACAAGAGTAGAATGTGGACAAATTGGGTCATGTTTGAATTGAAACACTAAAAGTGAATTTATCATGAGATCGATACATAATACATTATTGAACTCGTTCGTTAATGTCACAACCAAATAATCAAGTCATAAAAGCTTGCTTCATAAAAGTATGAATGGTGAAAATAAAAATTAATAAATAAATAAATAAAAGAAGAAGAAGAAGAAATTAAGGAGGTGCCACGTGGGAAAGGTTCCAAAGAAGCTTCTTCCCCACCAAAAAAAAAAAAACAAAAGAAATAAAATTTGGACAAAATGGGGTCATAATTTAAACAATGAAAGTGAATTTAATTATCATTAGGACTATATTTCTCTGTTGTGTTTTTTCTTCATTTGTCCCAATAACACAGTTTTCTCTCTAGTCTAATGCTAGTAGAGAAGGAAAAGTTTTCCATGTCTCTTTAAGTCGTTGGAAATATAAACGTTTCCAAAATCTGATTTTCCCTTGAAATGGCGGACGATTTGTCTAAGATGTGGATGAACCTTTCTCTGAAGGAAAAGATGAGATAGCGGAATGGGAGGCACCAGTGAGGGAATGGAAGGAATTGAAGTCTCATCATAGGGTCAATCCTGTGCGGTGGGAAAGCTGTAAAATTTGGACAAATGGGGTCATATTTAAAACAATGAAAGTGAATTTAATTATGATTAGGACTATCACTAGCTATTTGGTAGCCGCAGTAGATGCATGCATTTATTTTTCTTATTAAATATAATCATGTCATTGAAGCATATTTCTCTTCTAAAATTTTAGAAAATATGTTACATCACTTAAAAATTAACTTTTGGAGATAAAATTTGATAAATGTAGCATTTCTCATGAACATGTGCCAAGAAAGCAAACAAAGTCAAAAACCTGAAATTGACGGTTTCAAAGTGAGAATTTTTATTTGTTATTTTATGAAATGGATATCTTATTCCAATAAATCGCTGTAAAAAACGATACAATCGAAGAGAAGGGAGAAACTCCTCTCTCTTTACAATACCATAAATACACGGGGGAATTTTGTTCCTCCACGTTGTATCCATGACATGCAAAATGGCCTCCTTAGCAAGCCCGTGTGCTGCATAATTACCCTCTTGGGGTATAAAATTGAAGCTTACATTACTGAAGTCCTTTATTACCATCTGGATGCCTTCCACGATATGACCATAATGACTGTTGCATGGCTTTTTGGAATTTATCTCCTGAACAACTTGTTTGGCATCCCCTCAAAAACTAGCCCAAAATTTCTTAGCTCTTGGCCAAGAAGTGCTCCCTGTAAAGCTGCCATTGATTCGGCTGTCACTGGATCTAAGTTTATCATCTTCGTATAGCTCTGTGCCGTGATCACCCTACCTTGACAGTCCCTCGCAATTATCCCCATTCCGATTCTTCCAAGTTTCTTTGACACGGCTGCGTCCCAGTTAATTTTGAGATAATTCTTGGGTGGTGGCTGCCATTGAAAATTTGTCAGCTCCACTTGCGCCTTGGGTAGAACCTGGTGTGTATCATTCGCTCTCTAGAATTCTTCCAGTGCTGAAATGGCTTCTCGCACCAGCTGATTAGGATGGGTAAAGACATTTTCGTGGGTGAGTTCCTCCTAAGCCAAATACATCTCGCTATAACAGAGAAGGTGTCCATATCCTTACTATCGCATTGTACTTCCATTTCCTCGAAAATTTGCCAGAAACCCAGTCCTTTGCCAGTTGCTTTCTGGAATCTTCATAAACTCCCAGCCCACACATCCCTCGCAGCTGTACAATCCCATAAAGCATGAGAAACTGTCTCTTCTTACAAGCCGCAAATGGGGCAAGAGCTCTCCTTGATCACCCCTCTTTTACATAAATTTGTCTTGGTAGGCAAAAGATTGTTAAACGCCCTCCATAAAAACATCTTGACTGCATTAGGCACCTTGCGTTTCCAAACATTTTGCCACACCACTGCATCTTGTGATTGCCTCGACCCATTGCAGCTTGATAGTATTGCTAGCTCCATCTCCATATGGTACGCACTCCTAACCAAGTAATCGCCATTTTTAGTGCCTCGCCACGTTCTCCTATCCCGTGGACTAAGAGGACTCAATGGAATGTTGAGAATGGTATTAGCCTCTTCTTCCCAAAAGATCTCCTTTATAAGCAAACCATTCCATTCATTGGTGTCCGGATCTATGAGCTCCTGCACCTTTGCATCATGAGTAAGAATGGTAGCAGGTGATTGCACCGAAAAAGTTGAGGGCAATGGAATCCATTTGTCCCCCCACACCCGTACATCTGCTCCATCTCTGATCCTCCACATAGTCCCATGTTCAATGATAGGTTTCGCAGAGATGATGCTTCGCCATGCATATAACGGTCTATGTCCCATACTTGCCTTCATGATACTTCCATGAGGGTAATATTTGGCCTTGAGGATTTTAGCAATCAACGAATCTGGATTCTTAAGGACTCTCCAGATTTGTTTTGCCAAGAGTGTCTTGTTAAAAGTCACCAAGTCTCGGAAACCCAATCCTCCGTTGTTCTTAGTCCTCCCCATCCATTCCCAACTCATCCAATGGCTTCTAGATTGATTCTCCTTGTGTCCCCACCAAAATCTTTGTATCATTCCATTGATTTCTTTGCAGAGTACCTCAGGAAGTTTAAACACACTCATACAATATGTAGGAATGGCTTGGGCTACTGCTTTTAGAAGGATTTGCTTACCTACTTGGGAAATTTAACCTTCCAATTGTTCAAGCAATTCCAAACCCTGTCCTTAATACTTTTAAAAGCCTGAGCCCTAGACTTGCCAATAAGGGTTGGAGACCCAAATATTTGTCATACCATACCACCTAGTAGCTTGTAATCTGGACATCTAAGAAATTTCCTTTCTTCTGTCCTCAATTGTATTCCAACTAAAGAAAATTGATGTCTTCTCCTTATTGAGTTTCTGCCCGACGCCCCTTCATATTTATCTAGGATCCGTGTAAGTCGTCTCCACTCAACAAAATTTGCTTTGCAAAAAAGCAAGCGATCATCTGCAAATAAAAGATGGTTGATTCTCGGCCATTCTTGGATGTTGGAACTCCTGTGATGATCCCCTTAACTTCAGCCTTGCTTAACTTAAAGCTGAAAGCCTCTGCACATAATAGAAACAAATATGGTGAAAGTGGATCTCCTCGACGGATACCACGAGACGGAATAATGTGCCCCACCGGATTACCATTGATCATCACTGCATACATCACCGTTGTTACGCACTCCATAATTAGAGATATCCATCTTGGGTCAAATCCTAATTTTTCCATTACTGCTGCAAGGAAACTCCATTCCATTTGGTCGTACGCTTTACTCATGTCTAGTTTGATTTCCATGTATCCCACTTTACTCCACATGCGAGTATGCATAGTGTGTAAAGTCTCATAAGCAACAAGAATGTTATCTGATATGAACCTACACGGTATAAATGCACTTTAATTACAAGAAATAATATTGGAGAGGACTTTTTTAAGACGGTTTGCTAATACTCTGGAGATCAGTTTGTAGTAAATATTACACAAACTTATAGGCCTGAATTCAGAGACACTAGTAGGACCTTTTGTTTTGGGGATTAACACAATATGAGTGGAATTGACCGACCCATTCAATTTAATACAATTCAAAGAATTTAACACAACTTCACATACCTCTGGTCCCACTATCTCCCAATTTTGCTGATAAAAGTCAGTTGTGAATCCATCTGGGCCTGGCGCCTTCAACGGGTTGGTTTGGTTCAATGCATTCTTCACCTCCATATTTGTAAAGGTGGCCAACAGCTTGTTGTTCATGTTCCTCGTTACCTTACTTTCCAAACCTGTCGTACATCCTCTGTACCTCTCGGATTGCTGGACGTGAGGATGGTTTGAAAGTAATTTGCAAAGGCCCCTTCTATCTCCATTGGTTGAGAACAAAACTGCCCATTGCCATCGGAAATGTGCTCTTTATTTATGCGATTTCGTTGATTTGAGCAAGCCTGGAAGTATTTTGTGTTCCTATCCCCATTCCGCAACCAGTCCACTTTTGCTTTTTGTCGCCACTTCAAATCCTCTTGCTCCAATAAATTGTGCAATTCAGTTTTAAGCGCTCTCTCCTCCTCATAGGTTCGTACCCCCAGTTGGGATTGGAGCTCTTCAAGTTTCTTGGTTTTGCTCCGTATTGTAGCTTCAGTTTCATTATTCTGTTTGCGGACACATTTTTTAATAAAACCTCTGCAACTCTGCATATTTTCTGCTACAGCCACTCCCGGATCCTTCTCCCATTTTGCTTCACCCGCCATGCCTTCTTTACCACTTCCTTTAACCTGTCCATTTTGGATCACCTAGCTTCATAACGAAAATGTCTCCGAGTATTCGCTGTACCCCCTTCTCAGGCATTAAAGATAATTAGCAAGGGATTGTGATCCGATGCTCTGTTGGCCATAGCTGACACCTCCGCATGTGGGAAGAATTCGCACCATTGCTGATTTGCTACAACCCTATCCAGACGCTCTTTTGTGAAGTCACTGCCTTGCCCTCCATTATGCCACGTGAATTTTGGGCTTGATGCCCCCATATACTAAGACTGCAATCTTCTATTGCTCCCCTAAAATCTTCCATCAAAACTCTTGCTCTTGTCGCCCCTCCCCATTTTTCACGTTGTACCACTATCTCATTGAAATCTCCCATATACAGCCATAGGTTGGGTGATAGAGAAGCAAGATGCCGAAGTAGTTCCCAAGATTCACATCGTTTAGTAGAATCGGGATGCCCATAAAAACTGGTTAATTTCCATTCTCCACCAACCGTTCTCCTACTAATAGTACCGTTGATGTGTCGACAGCTAAAATTTTGAATACTTAATTGGAGTTTGTCCCTCCATAAAAGTGCCAAACCTCCACTTCGTCCCACAGTATCTACTACAAATATATTATAAAACTTTAATTTTATTCTTAAAAAATCTATTTTCTTAGAATTCATTTTGTCGACCAAAATGAATTCTAAGAAAATAGATTTTTCGGACATACCAATAGCGGCGACCCTAAGGTTATTTCAGACCTTTTTTTGCGACAAAAAAAAAAAAAAATCATTAGCGGCGACCCCTAAAAGTTGCCGCTATTTGTCATTAGTGGCCGATTACTAGCTGCCACTAAATAGCGACGACTTATCGCCGCTATTTGTAAGTTGCCGCTATTTGTAAATAGCGGCCACTTTTACTTCACAAAGTCGCCATTAATGAGCATTTTTTTTTGTAGATGTCTCCATAAAAAAGACCAAAAGGGGTTTCTTTTCCTTTATCAATTGGCAAATGTCTCTTCAAAGTGAGAAATTATTTCCCATGTTTTGTTAAAAAAAATTGCAATTCTCTTCGTTTACCTTTTGAGAAATACAAAGGATGCATGCACGCAGCCTACGACATAACGACAAGATGAAAAAAAAAAAAAAAAAAAAAAAAAGGGTAGGCTGAATCAAAAGTTTGTCTACCAAATAATTAAGCCAAAGAAGATCAAATGTAGGAGAGAAGAGCAAATCCTGGCAAAATTGTTCAAAAGTTTCGGCTAATCGATGCCTCTTCCTTTATTTTCTGCCATCTATTTTGTCTCTCAGTGTTTTATCTTCAAGACACAAAACAGAAACACGTTTTTTTCTCCCTAGTTCATTGCACACATAGAAAGAGAGAAAGAGAGAGAAGCATGAGATTTCACTCATTTCTTGTCGTTATTTTGGAACTTTATGCCATAATCAAAAGGGGATGAAAATGGGTATGACATTTCATGCATGAAGGGTCTTTTGTTTAAAATAACTTATGTAAAATTTTGTAGGTTAAATATGTTGGGATTAAGTTTACAAATCAATAATCAAATAAACGGACACTCACAAAGAATAGAAAGAACAAAAGACAAGATTGAATTACAATACTTTAATATTGAAGAGAAAATATCAAGCTTCCCACTTGCTTCTTCTGACTTAATCTAACCTACATAATATCCTTATATAAAGATTTTTTTCATGTACACACAAATATTACTTAACATACAAAAGTCAATAAAATCAACTCATTAAGTTGCTACATATTAAAGTCTAATAACATTGCGGCTAACTTGTTACTAAAAGTCCAATAAAGTTGCTACATATTAAACATCTTTTGACTTCTAAGACAATGCATAATTTACTAAGCCAATTAAAGTAAACGAAGGCTGCCGTGAAATGCTAGAAAAACTAGAAGGAAACGTGTACAGCTTGCTTTCTTTGACTTTGCATTTTTTTTGAACTTCCAACAAAATAGCCGGAATTATAAAATTAGTTGGGACTTAAAGAGAGAAGCGGGAAAGAAAATATTAGAGAGAAATTATTGTGGTAACAGGTAGTTAAAGTAATTCATAATTTTTTTGAAATTAGGGTTAAGTTCTAAGGTGACAACATTTGGGGATTTCATTATTGAGCTTAGTATTTCGAAATTCATGTATAGGTTTTGGTTATAGAGGTTAGAATAACATGTAGGTTCATTCAATTTGCAATGGCTTCTATTAATTTGAGTGAATTCGGAATTTATAATTGATATACATGGAAAATTTGGGGATTCAGGTTTTGATTTCTAATTGGGTTAAATTGATGGATTATATATGAAATTTAGGCGTTGGGTCAATGTACCAATGTGTCAAACAAATTAAAAATCTAAAGTCCTCCCTAGGGTTTCTCTCTACAAAACGTAGCGGGGAGGGAGTAGTCTTCTACCGGCTGCCGAACATGAAGGTTGGGGCGAGTTACTGTGCGGCAATTATGTGAGGAACATGGCAGATCATATAACAAGGAAATATGTAGCCTATAAGGCTTTAAGGTGTGTGGATGTAGGCTATATGCCAAACCACCTTAATGTCTGTATTTATTCTATTTCCTATATTTCTGTCATTATATGATTATCCCGTTTGTTATATTATGATTTCTATACCAAGAGCACATTTCAAAATGGTGACGCGTAGTAACGTGTCAAAATTGACACGTTACCATTTGGTGACGTGTCAACTTTGACATGTTACCAATTCAAAAACTAAAAAAATAAAATAAATAAAAATTTGACAACATTAGTAATGTGTCAAAGTTGACATGTCACCATTTGGTGAAGTGTCAATTTGACACGTCACCATTTCAAAAACTGGAAAAAAAAAAAAAAGACAACTTTAGTAACATGTCAAATTAAATGGTGACGTGGGAAAAAAATTTTACACTGTGGACACGTCACTAATAACACTTTTTTTTGTAGTGACATGCCCTTACCCAAAGAGGTGGTGTTAGAAACTTTTTCAGGGTTGGAGATTGGGGTCTATTGGAAGGCTGAAAATGGGATGAAACAAGAGGATATGGTGTTGAAGGATGACCGTTGGATATTTGCAGAAGGTTCAGCTCCCACATTCTATTTGCGTCCATATTATGTGTTGTTGTTCGTCACAGATTAATTAATGAGCATATAAGCAAAAATGTGCTTTTGGAATTAATAAAGTTGGCACTCTTTGGACACTGTTATACGTACAAGTCCTGTCGCCTCGCTGTAATCAATTGAGGGTTTGAAGTCTTCAAATGAGGATGAAGAAGACAAAGCTATGATGCAGAACTGCACTAGTCTGCAGTTGCCTTCTAGATCAATCCAATCATGGTCCCAAGGCCATGGTTAGTTCATGAATTGAATTGGGCCCTCTTGATGTTCTTTAGATGCATTTGACGTGCAAGAAAAGTTTTTCAGGGTTGAATGATGAACTGTAGAAGTTGCTTTATTTGTATAAATCAACTTAATACACTGAATGATATACTTCCTTTCCTTCTTTGTAAAACTCCATTAATGTACGACGTTAGGATTAGTGGGACCGAAAATTTCTCCAATTCAGTATGCTAAACTGATACTTATAAAGTTATAATATATGACTTTCCTATGCATTTTTAATTCTATTCTATGATAATAGGACAGATATCAGGCAAGAAAAATTGTAACACGTTAGGAAAAAAAAATTTCCTGACTCTTATGTATCTAAAATTCAACACACGTCAGAAAATGTCATATCAAAAAACTTTTCTGACGTGTCATACACCATGACACGTCAAAAAACTCTAGTAAGGAAAAAATTGTTTTTTTGTAGTGATATGTCCAAGTTCACCATTGGCAATACGAATGTTGCACTTGATGTTGGGTTCTCTCATCCACACCTTTGATTGGAAGCTTGAAGGTGGGGTTAATCGTGAGCATATGAACATGAAAGAAAAGTTTGGCCTCACTTTGCAAATTGCTCATCCTCTGACAGCTGTTCCTATTCCAATCTAAAATTCGTTGAAGAATTTACTTTGTTGTAGCTTAAGAAGAATATATATATATATAGTGGTTAGGACTATTTATAGTTGAATAAAGTATGTTAAGACTCGGGACATTATATTTAGTTCGGATTTTTTTTTTTCAATAAAAAAAATTAGCATATAACAGCACAAGCTTGATTCTCCATGCTCTTGAAGCGCTTCCTTGTGAATTCCACCTTCAACTCTCTGAATTTTCTCCTCATCAACTCCACTTCCTGTGACAAATTCCAAATGAAAAACATACTTTGATAACTCATATATATATATATATATATGGGCAGAGACGGATTCAGAAAGTTTGATGGGGGACCGAGGTATAAATTCAAAATACATAAAGTAACGTATAAATAAAAAATAAAAAAAAAATAAAAAATAGCTTCAATTCAGTTTTAACAAAAAGATAAACATATGAAGAAAAAGATACATAAATAGTTGTGTCATAAAACATTTCAAATTTTAGCTCAAACACCTATCAAAATGGAACCAGTCATGTTTGCATATCCCGAAAATCATCTATAATTGAATCTGTACTAAGTGTCGCAACAATTTCTTTTTTTATGTATAACATCAGAGAATCCGTCAGAAACTCATCTTCAATTTTGTTGCGAAGCCTAGTTTTGATGATATTCATGGCTGAAAATGTTCGTTCTGTAGTTACGGTAGAAACGGGAAGGGTAAGCAGAAGCACAACAACTCGAAAAACAAGTTGGTAGATAGTTGATTTTCCGGTTCTAACCAACCATTGGCACAATTCAAAAATATTTAACAATCCTTGGAAACTTGAATCTTGAACTATATTATGCTCATAATGGTGAAGTTCTATTTCCAACTGTTCTTTTTCAAGATCGGTAAAGTCTTGCGGATAAAACTTATTTACCAACTGACAAATATCATCAATTCTAAAAGACTCACGCGCAGCTCGAGGATTAAGTGCCGAGCCTAGAATAAGCAACTCCACTGCATGCTCACTAAACCGGCGATTTAATTCTTGCAATTGAGAATCTATTGCAGCACAAAAAATATCTACACGATAATGATGCTCAATTGTAAAGTCAGCTTGTTGATTGCGAGCTCGACCTCTTCTCTCAACATAACCGACATTCATATCTAGAACATTTATGTTGCGTTTATTGCAAAACAACTTCACTTTGGTAAGTAAAACTTCCCATTTATCATTTCTATATTGTTGGATACACCTTTGAGTGGATGAAACAAGATGCATGGCACTTAAAATGTCTTGAGATTTGGATTGCAATGCTTGACATAGATGATCGGTGATCTGCATAGTTTCTTTCATGAGATGTAAGATTAATACAAATTCAAATGAAGTCATTACCTGATGAACTGAATCAGCTTCTGCTCGTTGGGAAGAAGAAGTTCCCACATCAATGATTTTAACAATAACTTCACAAGCTGGACTATAAATTTTGATCAAGTTAGAAACTGATCTCAAATGAGAACTCCAACGCGCATCTCCAGGTCGTTGTAGCGTACTAATTTGATTAAGTCCCCTTCCACTCTCAATCTCATCAATTGCAATCATGTAAGCATTTTCAGCAGCTTGGGCAACCCGCAATTCTTCATACCGATTGCATGAGGCACAAACAAAATTGACAACAACATTCAATTTGGTAAAAAATTGATTAACAGAAATAACTTCATTTGATGCCACCACTAATGCCAATTGCAAACAATGTGCGAAACAATGAATGTAGTAGGCATATGGACAATCATTTGAAACCAAAGCTTGCAACCTATTCCACCCCCCTCGCATATTACTTGCGCCATCATATCCCTGCCCTCGAATATTTTGAATGTCTAGTTGATGTTTAGACAATACAGAATATATACCTTTTTTTAAGGTTAATGCCGCAATATCAGAGACATAAACAAGTCCAAAAAAGCGTTCTCGCACAAAGCCATTCTTATCAACAAATCTTAAAACTATAGCCATTTGCTCCTTCAATGACTCATCATGAGCTTCATCAACAATTACGCAAAACTTTGCATCACCAATTTCATTACGAATTATTTCCTTTACTTTCGTTGAAAAAACATGTAAAATTTGTTTTTCTACCGTTGGTGACGTGTAAGTGGCATTTTTGGGAGCTTTAGCGATCGCTTCAGCAAGCTGTTTATTATATGAAATCGTCAAACCCAATATCTCAAGAAAATTTCCACGATTTGTAGAACTCACACTTTCATCCCGACCTCTAAAAGCAACACCTTGAAATGCAAGCACTCAAATAACATCAATTGAGGCTTTCAACTGCAGTCGATTGTTTGCAATTTGTTCAGAAGTGAGCTTTTCAAACACATTCTGTATATGTTGAGATTGGTTCTTCAAATCTTCATATGACTTCTTAACAACTCTGTGAAATAGAGTATGATCTTTTCCTATATGATTGAGAAAAGTACAATCTTTTCCATTTCTAACTTTCTTCCAATTCCTGAATCCATCTATAGTGAATACACTTTGTGTAAAATGCACAGATGGCTTATTAAAGAGAAAACAAGGTAGACAAAATGCTGCATCTTTCTCACGTGAATATTCAATCCATGAAGGAAATAGATTGTACCACGAATGTTGAAAGCAACGAAGATGACTTTCTTTTTCAGATTTCGGGTAATTTGAGATCGGAGGTCGGTACTGACCAGCATTAATGTAAGCTCTTCGAATTTCATCTCGGTAATTAACATCATATTCTCATATCTGACGACGCAATCCAGGATCAAACTCTAGTGAACTAATATCAAATTCATTGCCATCAACTCTCCGAAGTCTTTTAGAAGAATTTTCAGAAATTGAGATACCAGAAGTTGGCGATGATGTATCACCAATGTTGACATTTGAAGTTTGTGCATTTGAAGTTTGTGCATTTTTTCGTTTGAAAAAGTCAAGTATTGTATTTGACTTCTCCATCATCTACAAACAAAATTGGGAGAAAGCATAAATAAATAATATCGAAAATTGATGGCTCTAGTTGGCCGAGCATGTGCGCAAATTGGCTAACCAGGAAATACAAATGAATCATTGGATGGGAAAGTAAATCATTCGAGGAATAATTAACCCTATCAAACAAATAATATACGCATGTGTTACATTATGACATTTCCGTACATACATAAAGACAATAACAAAAATAAAAATAAAAAATCAAAGAAATCCCCAAAATTCGGACTTGAGTAAACCAACCCAAAGTCTCACAATTCACAATTCTTCACAATTTCTTGCTCTTTTTTTTTTTTTTGATAAATAAGCATCTTCATTAAAAGCAAGACAAACCAAATACAAAGTATCATCGAATACAAGCCCTTCAAAAGGCCTAAAATAAAGCCTCACAGAGGCTGAACACCAACAAAACAAATTACAAAGCTGCAAAACATACTAGCAGCAGAACAAAACAACGAATCGTGAACAGAAAACCAACTAAACCAGAGGAGACCAACCAGTAACTATAGAACCAATATTAACAAAGCAAAAGCAAGTTTGCTGGTATATTCCATAAAGAGCAAAGCACAAGGTTTTCTCCACAATTATAATCCTACGATTGTAATTATAATCCCACGATTATATAACAAAATTTAAAAGAAAATTATAAGAATTTTACCTCCCGCAGCAGTGCTCTCTCTCTCTCTCTCTCAATTCGCAACTCTCTCTCTCAAATTCTCAATCTCTGTATCTCGACTAGGAGACGAAGTGAGGAACTAAAGAAGAGAAGGGGGTATCGGCTGCCTATTTTGTTGGGAGATGGGGCGCCTATTTTTTTTGGGGGGCTATTTTTTTGCATTTTTTTTTTGGCTATTTTTTTGGGGATCGGG
>NC_081543.1:29329387-29330024 GCF_901000735.1 Corylus avellana | reverse complement strand
ACCGAACCGATATTAACTATAACCGATATACCGATATCCTTATCGGTTAAATTTTTTATACCGGTATGCTTATCGGTTCGGTTAGAAATTTCATATCGGTTAACCGTTTAACCGATATAAACCGTTAAATAAGGATGCCAAAACGACGTAGTTTTGTTAATCTAATTAGCATTCATTATGTTAATTAGTCCATTTGCTTTGGAAAAAAGTATTTTATAATATAAAAAAAGTTGGAGTGGATCAATATAAAAAAGCTTCAATTTTTATCTCAAAAAACAAATATTTGGGCTCTAAAATAACTCATTTTTAATAAGTTATTTTAGCCAAACAAAAAGTATTTGGGCTCTCAAAAGTAAAAAAAAAAAAAAAAAAAAAAACTCATTTTTGGCCCAACAAAATAAATCAATATAAAGTCCACGGTTAAATTGGTTAACCGGTTTAACCGAACCGTTTAACCGTGTACCGTTATAACCGATAATTTCGGTTAAAATTCTTATTGGTTCGGTATCAGTTAATAAATCGTTTAACCAAAAATTATCGGTTAATAACCGATAAAAGCCGAAACCGGACCGTTTTGACCGATACCCAGGCCTATTTGGGGGGACAAGTCTTTTTCTTTTTTTTTGGGGGGGGGGCC
>NC_081543.1:29323922-29329367 GCF_901000735.1 Corylus avellana | reverse complement strand
AAAGAGAAGGAAAATGAGTAGAGGACTTAAAACACCGAAAAAATAAATGAGCTTCCTAACAATAGATTGACGTAATGGAAGACTAAGGTAACTAATAAAAAAACAGCGTTTTTGATTCTACAAGAAGAAGCGTCTTCGTCTTCTACCCAAAAGATAAAACAAGCCTGCAAACTAAAGGAAAGATAAAACTCCGCAGAGTATTTGAGAGAAAATTCTCTGATTTAATAATAATTCGATATGAGTTTTACATAATAAACTAATCTATTTATAGAAGAGAAATACTTGTAGAGAAAGTAAACCTAATCCTAATAGTAATAGTAAACCTAATCCTAGTAGTAATAGTAAACCTAATCCTAATAAAGAAAGGAAATTAGGAAAGGAAAATAATTAAAGCAAATCTAACCTTATTAAGAAAATGAAATAAAGTCCTAATAAAATAAAATAAATCATAATATAAAAATTGACAATCAGCGGGAATCGTGACAATCTTTCATTTTGTACTTCCATTATTTGAGAAGAGATAAAATTTTCTTTTTGTACTTCCATTATTTGAGAAGAGATAAAATTCTGATCAAGTGGAGCTCTTCCAAAATTATTATTGATATTTTCTTTATTTTCGTTTTTTACCGAAAATATAGGTAAATATTGTCCCACATCATAGACCCAAACGATAATTAAAACCCCAAAAAACTAAATTTAAATCAGAAAAGAACATAAGAGTTAAATATAATTTTTTCCAAAAAAAAAAAAAAAAAAAAAAAAACTCAACTTGTGGCATCAAAACATTTTTTCAACCAAATCAGAAAAAATCACTCATAAAACGAGTTATCAAACATTACCAAAGGTTTTTTTTTTTTTTTTTTTAACTGACTGTTATGTCAATCTCTATTATTGTTTCTTGAAAAATCATATATAGAAAACAAATCAAACAAGCATCTTGGACGTGACATTGAAGTCCATCAAGTTGGGACTTTATTTATTTTATTGGATTTTTGGACTCACTATCAGCTAGTTGTATTAAAAGTCTGAGACCAAGTAGTATTTGGTCTTTGTTGCCGACTTACTCGCACTATAAGAGGACCATGCTATTCGGCCCTTGGTACAAGATTACCAGAAGAGCGCCGTTGGAGCTGCAGTTCGACAAACCAGAGACTGCGATCTTTTCACAGCGAGAGAGAAACAATGACGTTTGTCAAGTTCATATTTTTATCTTTACTTTTGTGTTTTTTGTTTGGAAAACAATATATTTTGTGTGATACTGAGAATCGGATGTATTGGAACTTTATCTTAGAGTGTATTTGGGTTATCCTAGATTTAGGAATTTGATGAGAATTTTGATTAACTAAATTTAGGGATTTGATGAGCATTTGATGAGCATTTGATGAGATTAAATTGTCATAAATGAAGAGATTTGATTATGATTAGATTGAATTTGAATAAAATCCTTTGTTGTTTTGTATACAATCAAATCAAGCTATACGACCTACATCACAATATTGTAGTCCTTAGGCTTAATTTAACATGTGATGTAGGTCATAAATTGAACAAAGGTAATTCTTGTGTGTCTCTCTTCTTTCCTTTTTTTTTTTCTTTTTCTTTTTCACAAAAAAAAAAAAAATCCATTTCATTATAGTTTTCTTCACTTTGGATTCTCAGTAATTTTCTATTTATTATTCTGAAATTGTCAGTTAAATAGGTTAATTCACCGAATTCATTTTGATAAGAATAAATCTTGAAATTTTTGGTAAAGAGACGATTTCGGTTAAAATCGGTTAACCATTGGCTTTTTTTTTTTTTTTTTTAATAAACTAAAATAAGGGTTTAATCTTGAACATACTAAACAATAAAATCTCTTTTTAGGCCTAATTAGTTGTTTTTGGGCCCAAATAGTTTTTTTTTAGGGCTAAACAAGTATTTATTGGACATATTTATAAGCACTCTTAACATATTCATTATCTTAGATTATTACAAATTGTCACTAATATAGATAAAATTAAATGAGAACCGAATATTGCTAGGACGATGCTGGCCATACCATAATTTGGTGGTTGAGTCGGTTTCGGTTCAAATATCGACTTCGGTATAAATTTTTATTTTGATTACCAATAGCCAAAAGTCGGTAAATTCGGTAAGCGGTCAATGGTGATTCAGTGACGGTCAATAAGCGATAATCGAATATTTTGCCCACCTCTAGTTACAATCACATCATCACATGCATACAATAGAATAATTGGCCAATCAAGCTTTGGCTGTAGTGCTAAACTGGTCAAAAGCGCAAGTCTTCCTTCTTTTACAACCTTCTCCAACCTCAGGTATATATATTTGAAGTCATCAACAAAATCACAAGCCATATTTGTTATTCAACAAAATTATAGTTCAATACACCAGGCATATGCTAATACAAAATGTTATTTTTTATTTTTAATATTTTTTGAGATATGCATTTTTTCTTTCAAGCTACAACAAAGTAAATTCTTCCTATTTTAGACTAGCTAGAATAGGGACAGCTCTTAGAGGATGAGCACGCTGTAAAGTTATTCCAAACTTTTCTTCCATGTTCATATCTTCACGTTTAACTCCATCTTCAAGTCTCCAATTAAAGGTGTGGATAAGAGAACCTAACATCGAATGCAACACTCGTATTACCAATGGCAAACCAGGACATATTCTCCTTCCACCACCAAAGGGTATAAGCTCAAAGTTTCGACCTCTTACATCAATTTCTGATCCCAAAAACCTCTCTGGCATAAATAAATTTGCATTCTCCCATATGGTTGGATCTCGGCCTATAGCCCATGCATTCACTAGTACTTGTGCACCCTTTGGAATGATATAGCCATTGATTTCTACATCTGCTTCAGCTTTCCTAGGCAGTAACAATGGAACTGCCGGGTGCAATCGGAATGTTTCTTTCACTATCGCCTGTAAGTAAGGTAAACGAGTAATATCCGACTCCTCTACCGGGTTGCCTTTGCCAATTACTTGGTCCAGCTCTATTTTTGCTTTTGACAATGCCTCCGGGTTGTGGAGTAGTTCTGCCATCGCCCATTCTAGTGTGACTGAAGTTGTATCCGTCCCCGCAACAAATAGATCCTAATTAATACAACCAAAAGTCATTATTATTATTATTTGAAATATGATGTTAAAAATTGCCTCAAGTTCTAGTGAAACCTGTATTAGAAAGAAGAGAAGCTAGGAGATGTGTAATTCCTATATGTGAGTGTGGTGATCCCACTTCAAAAAAATAAGAGAATTATGATGAAATGTAATTCATATTTTAAGCGAACAGACAAAAAATAATAGAATAAAATAAGTTAATTACACATAACATCGAATAGAATAAAATAATATATTTTCATAATCTCTACGTGTGAGCATAGGTGTTTATACCGAACTAGGTAAAATAGTCTCCTGTCTAATTAATTTATTTCGCTTTTCTAGCTATCATCAACCTATTTTCCATCTAAAAAAGTTTAGTTTATTTTAAATTTTTAATAAATGAACTAATATCAGAAATCTTCTTTCAACACTATCAGCATACTCTTCATTTCAAGTAAAAAGCAGATGAATTATATATTTTACGATAAAAATTTTATTAAATCTGTAAAATCTAATCTTAATTCTAAATTAACTTAAAATGGAGAAAAAGGACGATCCTAGTTCCCCAACAAGAAGTCATTTATCAAAACATATTCATCAAAATCAAAGTAAATAGATGACAAATAATAAATCCAAGAAGAAAGAATAATAATACTGACCAACACGAAATGTTCCATCGTGGTCATGTCCATCATTTCATTGTTTTCTTCAGTGATGTTGAGAAGGGTATCTAACATATCCCTGTTCGTGATAAAATCAGACACTTTTCTCAACTGCAATCGTTCGTTAATCATGCCGGAAAAGAGGCCTATCATCTTCCGAAAGTTAACTGTCATGCGCCGCCTTATCCCTTGGGGGTCCAACTTCTGAAACAAAGGAAAATGATCTACTATGTTGGGTTTCCCTGCTTCTTTCAAGATATTCCATACAATCTCCTGGAACTTTCTAGCCGCATCAGAATTAGGGTCCGCCAAATCCACCGAAAGAATGGTGTTTGATAATAAATTAAGCGTAGTCTTGAAAGCTGCTCTGCCGATCTCTACTGCCTCACCGGTTAGGCTGCTTTGACGAGTTTCGGCAAGGAGCTCTTGCACTTTCTTCCGCCGGATATCTTGGTTGGCGTCAAGCGCTGTGTTGGAGAATAGTTGGCCGTTGCATATTTTTCTAAGATTCCTCCACCGGCTTGAAACGGGTATCCACGGCAATCTCAACTCCTCGCTGTTGTAGACTCGGATTGCGTCCGGGATGGTTCGGTTGGCCAAGAGCCGGTCATGTGTTTGGAGGACTTGTTTGGCCATGTCTGCTGAAGAGATGACTATTGTGGTGACTCTGCCTAGTTTTAGGCTCATTATGTCGCCATGAGCCTTGGCAAGCTTGGTCAGGGAATTGTGGGGTTTGTCGCCGAGTTCTAAGAGGTTTCCGATAACAGGTAAAGGTTTGGGACCCGGTGGAAGCTTTCTGTGAACTGGTTTGCTCCTGCCATAGGAAAAGGTTTTGATTAAGATCCATATGAGGCAAAGACCAATTACAAAGCTGAAGAAATCCATCTCTCTCTCAACTCTAAATCTCACAGAGGAAAGAACAGAGCAGAGTAAAGAACAGAGCAAAGGAAAAACATGGTAACTACTAACTACTCTTTGTTTATATATTTATGTACTTTTCAAATGCTACTATCGACTTCGACACAAAACATATTATATATTACATCTCAAACCAACGACGTTGCTAAAAAACTGCCAACGTTGATTCCTCGGAGATAATGACTCCAAGGTAATTGACAGCCAACAAGATCCTGTTTTCAAGGATAGCAGACATGGAGCACATGAACCTGCGTGTTTGTAGTGGATTAGTTTATCTTGTTATCTTGTAAGCAACTTGTAATTAAGCCACATTGACTCTTTGATTACCATCATTTCTATGGTAATCAAAGTACCATAGAATAAAAGAGAAAGTTTATTTCTAACTTGCAAGCTGCGCGCTTCTAACGACTCATTTCACGTTCGTGATTACCAAGCAGCTTGCATCTCATTATGGTACTTTCTCTCTCATCCTTGAAGGGGACTCTTTGATTACCATCCCGGCCATCAACTCTTGGTACTTCAGATCATAATGGGCTTCTGCCCAAATCTTCCCAGAATGCACAGCCTTGAAGATATCCAGATATGCAAATTTCTGTGCACATCATATCGTGAAATGAGTTTAGCTTCAAACCTAGTGTTAGAAAGCATTTCTACTCACTCTCCCATACTTTCCTCTCTGATTTCTCTCATCTTCAACTCCACTTCCTGTGACAAATTCCAAATGAAAAACATACTTTGATAACTACGGCATATATATATATATATA
>NC_081543.1:29308783-29323822 GCF_901000735.1 Corylus avellana | reverse complement strand
TAGGATTTGGTGGTTACATGTATCACTTGATTTGAATATTTGTATGCGATCATTGGATAACATATCTGATTTGTATTTTAAATAGATGTGATAGCTTTTGTATAGATAAGATCCTTTATCTATTAACAGTTGTATCTCCCTAAATATCCGAATTATCCTTGCTACTGAGAGCTATGTGTCCTGAGTTAGTCTCGAACTTAATGGTCTCGGCTTCAAAGGTCTCAGATCTTATGGGTCTCGGATCTGTAGGTCTCGAAAGCTGGGAATTCGGGCCTGGTTACCTGAAACCTTACTGGGCTTGGACCTTTCCATGCTTAGATTGGGCTCAAGGATTGCCGAGCATTTAATGGGTTCATCTATGACCGAACATTTACCATCCTTCACACTACCCCTAGAATTGACACCTCCAACGGGGCTTGTTTGCTATTTTTTTCCTTTCTATAAAATTTTTTAAAAAAATTCAAAATATTAGTATACAACTTTTCTCACAAAACACCGAAAAAAAAAATACTCTTTTCATTTTTACGGAAAAAAAAAAAAAAAAGTTATCAAATGCAACCTTTTTCCTTTTTCTGTTATCCCAAAATCTCTATTATTATTTTATTGAAGAGATATGTTACATATCATTTTTCATCTCACCTGTCCATGTATAGTAGATAGGTGAATTTTTTATATTGAATTTCTTAAATCTAATGATAAATTTACTCATTTCATATATTGTACGAAAATTGATGGAAAATAGGATAAAGAATAATTTTTATTCTTGAAAAATCAAAGAGAGCAAATCAAACAAGGATGTTGGACGTGACATTGAAGTCAACATGCCTCCGCTGACTTTAGTTTTTTGTTTTTCTTATTAAATTTTGAACAAATGAGACGCATTAGAAGTTTGAGACCAACTTTCATTTGGCCATCATGATATTCCGCCAATCGGCCCCCTTATTTGGACGAGTATGGCGTTTGGATTGGGGTGGCCTAAGGATATAAGGGTCAATGAGAGAGTTTTGCCATTCCATGAGCTCTACCCATGATCCAAAGGGCTGCTATGGGGTTGGAGAGGGAGACCAAAGAGAGAAAGAAAAGCAAATAAAAATAAATAAATAAATAAAAACAATATTTTTAAAAAATAATAATGGGTAAAATAGAGAGTTTGGAGTGTAAATAAAAAAAAAAAAAGAATAGTTAAAATAAAATTTTGTACTTTTTGAATAGTTATTTTGGCTAAAAGCACGACAGTAAAAGAGAATCATGAGTAGCAATACTGCAACAAAATAAAGAGTGCGATCTTAACTTTTTGCTTCGTTAGGTAAAAAGAAATCGTTATGATAGTAAGATTAGGTATATATATTTGGACTCTGGTTATGAGTGATTTCTTTTCACTAATTTTTTTTTAATAATGATTTTTTTTCATAATTATATATAATTTATCTCCCCTTATCTGTCACCCTAGATACATTATTAAACTCACTAATGTCACCACCAAATAATCAAGTCATAAAAGCTTGCTTCATAAAAGTATGAATGCTTAAAATAAAAAATAAAAAAGAAGAAGGGAGCAGGTGATTTAAAACCCACTTGGTAAAGGATCCTACGAAGCTTTTCCCCTAAATAAATAAAAAATAAAAAACAAGAGTAGAATGTGGACAAATTGGGTCATGTTTGAAACACTAAAAGTGAATTTATCATGAGATCGATACATAATACATTATTGAACTCGTTCGTTAATGTCACCACCAAATAATCAAGTCATAAAAGCTTGCTTCATAAAAGTATGAATGGTGAAAATAAAAATTAATAAATAAATAAATAAAAGAAGAAGAAGAAATTAAGGAGGTGCCACGTGGGAAAGGTTCCAAAGAAGCTTCTTCCCCCACCAAAAAAAAAACAAAAGAAGTAAAATTTGGACAAAATGGGGTCATATTTAAAACAATGAAAGTGAATTTAATTATCATTAGGACTATATTTCTCTGTTGTGTTTTTTCTTCATTTGTCCCAATAACACAGTTTTCTCTCTAGTCTAACGCTAGTAGAGAAGGAAAAGTTTTCCATGTCTCTTTAAGTCGGTGGAAATATAAACGTTTTCAAAATCTGATTTTCCCTTGAAATGGCGGACGATTTGTCTAAGATGTGGATGAACCTTTCTCTGAAGGAAAAGATGAGATAGCGGAATGGGAGGCACCAGAGTGAGGGAATGGAAGGAAGTCTCATCATAGGGTCAATCCTGTGCGGTGGGAAAGCTGTAAAATTTGGACAAATGGGGTCATATTTAAAACAATGAAAGTGAATTTAATTATGATTAGGACTATCACTAGCTATTTGGTAGCCGCAGTAAATGCATGCATTTATTTTTCTTATTAAATATAATCATGTCATTGAAGCATATTTCTCTTCTAAAATTTTAATAAATCGGTGTATATATGAAGCTATGAATAATTTCAAGGAGTATTATAAGGGCCACATATAGCTAGCTTCTCTACAATGACGTACTTCTGCAGCTTTAGTGCCAGGAGTGAAAGCTTCAGAAGGAAAAAAAATTGAAGTGAAAGAGAATGCTTTTACTAATTTTCGGTGAAGAAAAATTTTACAAGTTAATTTTCAAGTGATGTTTCACAATCCAATAAAATCTATTATTTTAGAAAATATGTTACATCACTTAAAAATTAACTTTTGGAGATAAAATTTGATAAATATAGCATTTCTCATGAACATGTGCCAAAAAAGCAAACAAAGTCAAAAACCTGAAATTAATTGACGGTTTCAAAGTGAGAATTTTTATTTGTTATTTTTTGAAATGGATATCTTATTCCAATAAATCGCTGTAAAAAACGATACAATCGAAGAGAAGGGAGAAACTCCTCTCTCTTTACAATACCATAAATACACGGGGGAATTTCGTTCCTCTTCGTTGTATCCATAACATGCAAAATGACCTCCTTAGCAAGCCTATGTGCTGCATAATTACCCTCTCGGGGTATAAAATTGAAGCTTACATTACTGAAGTCCTTTATTACCATCTGGATGCATTCCACGATATGACCATAATGACTGTTGCATGGCTCTTTGGAATTTATCTCCTGAACAACTTGTTTGGCATCCCCTCAAAAACTAGCCCAAAATTTCTTAGCTCTTGGCCAAGAAGTGCTCCCTGTAAAGCTGCCATTGATTCGGCTGTCACTGGATCTAAGTTTATCATCTTCGTATAGCTCTGTGCCGTGATCACCCTTCCTTGACAGTCCCTCGCAATTATCCCCATTCCGATTCTTCCAAGTTTCTTCGACACGGCTGCGTCCCAGTTAATTTTGAGATAATTCTTGGGTGGTGGCTGCCATTGAAAATTTGTCAGCTCCACTTGCGCCTTGGGTAGAACCTGGTGTGTATCATTCGCTCTCTAGAATTCTTCCAGTGCTGAAATGGCTTCTCGCACCAGCTGATTAGGATGGGTAAAGACATTTTCGTGGGCCACTGAGTTCCTCCTAAGCCAAATACATCTCGCTATAACAGAGAAGGTGTCCATATCCTTACTATCGCATTGTACTTCCATTTCCTCGAAAATTTGCCAGAAACCCAGTCCTTTGCCAGTTGCTTTCTGGAATCTTCATAAACTCCCAGCCCACACATCCCTCGCAGCTGTGCAATCCCATAAAGCATGAGAAACTGTCTCTTCTTACAAGCCGCAAATGGGGCAAGAGCTCTCCTTGATCACCCCTCTTTTACATAAATTTGTCTTGGTAGGCAAAAGATTGTTAAACGCCCTCCATAAAAACATCTTGACCGCATTAGGCACCTTGCGTTTCCAAACATTTTGCCACACCACTGCATCTTGTGATTGCCTCGACCCATTGCAGCTTGATAGTATTGCTAGCTCCATCTCCATATGGTGCGCACTCCTAACCAAGTAATCGCCATTTTTAGTGCCTCGCCACGTTCTCCTATCCCGTGGACTAAGAGGACTCAATGGAATGTTGAGAATGGTATTAGCCTCTTCTTCCCAAAAGATCTCCTTTATAAGCAAACCATTCCATTCATTGGTGTCCGGATCTATGAGCTCCTGCACCTTTGCATCATGAGTAAGAATGGTAGCAGGTGATTGCACCGAGAAAGTTGAGGGCAATGGAATCCATTTGTCCCCCCACACCCGTACATCTGCTCCATCTCTGATCCTCCACATAGTCCCATGTTCAATGATAGGTTTCGCAGAGATGATGCTTCGCCATGCATATAACGGTCTATGTCCCATACTTGCCTCCATGATACTTCCATGAGGGTAATATTTGGCCTTGAGGATTTTAGCAATCAACAAATCTGGATTCTTAAGGACTCTCCAGATTTGTTTTGCCAAGAGTGTCTTGTTAAAAGTCACCAAGTCTCGGAAACCCAATCCTCTGCTATTTTTAGTCCTCCCCATCCGTTCCCAACTCATCCAATGGCTTCTAGATTGATTCTCCTTGTGTCCCCACCAAAATCTTTGCATCATTCCATTGATTTCTTTGCAGAGTACCTCAGGAAGTTTAAACACACTCATACAATATGTAGGAATGGCTTGGGCTACTGATTTTATAAGGATTTCCTTACCTACTTGGGAAATTTAACCTTCCAATTGTTCAAGCAATTCCAAACCCTGTCCTTAATACTTTTAAAAGCCTGAGCCCTAGACTTGCCAATAAGGGTTGGAGACCCAAATATTTGTCATACCATACCACCTAGTAGCTTGTAATCTGGACATCTGAGAAATTTCCTTTCTTCTGTCCTCAATTGTATTCCAACTAAAGAAAATTGATGTCTTCTCCTTATTGAGTTTATGCCCGACGCCCCTTCATATTTATCTAGGATCCGTGTAAGTCGTCTCCACTCAACAAAATTTGCTTTGCCAAAAAGCAAGCTATCATCTCCAAATAAAAGATGGTTGATTCTCGGCCATTCTTGGATGTTAGAACTCCTGTGATGATCCCCTTAACTTCAGCCTTGCTTAACTTCAAGCTGAGAGCCTCTGCACATAATAGAAACAAATATGGTGAAAGTGGATCTCCTCGACGGATACCACGAGATGGAATAATGTGCCCCACCGGATTACTATTGATCATCACTGCATACATCACTGTTGTTACGCACTCCATAATTAGAGATATCCATCTTGGGTCAAAACCTAATTTTTCCATTACTGCTGCAAGGAAACTCCATTCTATTTGGTTGTACGCTTTACTCATGTCTAGTTTGATTCCCATGTGTCCCACTTTACTCCACATGCGAGTATGCATAGTGTGTAAAGTCTTGTAAGCAACAAGAATGTTATCTGATATGAACCTACCCGGTATAAATGCACTTTAATTACAAGAAATAATATTGGAGAGGACTTTTTTAAGACGGCTTGCTAATACTCTAGAGATCAGTTTGTAGTAAATATTACACAAACTTATAGGCCTAAATTCAGAGACACGCCTAAATTCAGAGACACTAGTAGGACCTTTTGTTTTGTGGATTAACACAATATGAGTGGAATTGACCGACCCATTCAATTTAATACAATTCAAAGAATTTAACACAGCTTCACATACCTCCGGGTCCCACTATCTCCCAATTTTGTTGATAAAAGTCAGTTGTGAATCCATCTGGGCCTGGCGCCTTCAACGGGTCGGTTTGGTCCAATGCATTCTTCACCTCCATATTTGTAAAGGTGGCCAACAGCTTGTTGTTCATGTCCCTCGTTACCTTACTTTCCAAACCTGTCGTACAGTCCTCTATACCTCTCGGATTACTGGACGTGAGGATGGTTTGAAAGTAATTTGCAAAGGCCCCTTCTATCTCCATTGGTTGAGAACAAAACTGCCCATTGCCATCGGAAATGTGCTCTTTATTTATGCGATTTCATTGATTTGTGCAAGCCTGGAAGTATTTTGTGTTCCTATCCCCATTCCGCAACCAGTCCACTTTTGCTTTTTGTCGCCACTTCAAATCCTCTTGCTCCAATAAATTGTGCAATTCAGTTTTAAGCGCTCTCTCCTCCTCATAGGTTCGTGCCCCCAGTTGGGATTGGAGCTCTTCAAGTTTCTTGGTTTTGCTCCGTATTGTAGCTTCAGTTTCATTATTCTGTTTGCGGACCCATTTTTTAATAAAACCTCTGCAACTCTGCATATTTTCCGCTACAGCCACTCCCGGATCCTTCTCCCATTTTGCTTCACCCGCCATGCCTTCTTTACCACTTCCTTTAACCTGTCCATTTTGGATCACCTAGCTTCATAACGAAAATGTCTCCGAGTATTCGCTGTACCCCCTTCTCAGGCATTAAAGATAATTAGCAAGGGATTGTGATCCGATGCTCTGTTGGCCATAGCTGACACCTCCGCATGTGGGAAGAATTCGCACCATTGCTGATTTGCTACAACCCTATCCAGACGCTCTTTTGTGAAGTCACTGCCTTGCCCTCCATTATGCCACGTGAATTTTGGGCTTGATGCCCCCATATACTAAGACTGCAATCTTCTATTGCTCCCCTAAAATCTTCCATCAAAACTCTTGCTCTTGTCGCCCCTCCCCATTTTTCACGTTGTACCACTATCTCATTGAAATCTCCCATATACAGCCATAGGTCGGGTGATAGAGAAGCAAGATGCCGAAGTAGTTCCCAAGATTCACATCGTTTAGTAGGATCGGGATGCCCATCAAAACTGGTTAATTTCCATTCTCTGCCAACCATTCTCCTACTAATAGTACCGTTGATGTGTCGACAGCTAAAATTTTGAATACTTTATTGGAGTTTGTCCCTCCATAAAAGTGCCAAACCTCCACTTCGTCCCACAGTATCTACTACAAACATATTATCAAACTTCAATTTTATTCTTAAAAAATCTATTTTCTTAGAATTCATTTTGGTCGACCAAAATGAATGCTAAGAAAATAGATTTTTCCGAACATATCATTAGCGGCGACTCTGGGGTTGCCGCTAATGACATACCGCTAGAGTCGCCGCTAATGACATACCAATAGCGGTGACCCTAGGGTTATTTCAAACCTTTTTTTGCGACAAAAAAAAAATCATTAGAGGTGACAAAAAGTCACCGCTAATGAGGGGTCATTAGCGGCGACCCCTAAAAGTCGCCGCTATTTGTCATTAGTGGCCGATTACTAGCTGCCACTTTTACCTCACAAAGTCGCTGTTAATGAGCATTTTTTTTTTTGTAGATGTCTCCATAAAAAAGACCAAAAGGGGTTTCTTTTCCTTTATCAATTGGCAAACGTCTCTTCAAAGTGAGAAATTATTTCCCATGTTTTGTTAAAAAAAATTGCAATTCTCTTCGTTCACCTTTTGAGAAATACAAAGGATGCATGCATGCAGCCTACGACATAACGACAAGATGAAAAAAAAAAAAAAAAAAAAAAAAAGGGTAGGCTGAATCAAAAGTTTGTCTACCAAATAATTAAGCCAAAGAAGATCAAATGTAGGAGAGAAGAGCAAATCCTGGCAAAATTGTTCAAAAGTTTCGGCTAATCGATGCCTCTTCCTTTATTTTCTGCCATCTATTTTGTCTCTCAGTGTTTTATCTTCAAGACACAAAACAGAAACATGTTTTTTTCTCCCTAGTTCATTGCAGACATAGAAAGAGAGAAAGAGAGAGAAACATGAGATTTCACTCATTTCTTGTCGTTATTTTGGAACTTTATGCCATAATCAAAAGGGGGTGAAAATGGGTATGACATTTCATGCATGAAGGGTCTTTTGTTTAAAATAACTTATGTCAAATTTTTTAGGTTAAATATGTTGGGATTAAGTTTACAAATCAATACTCAAATAAACGGACACTCACAAAGAATAGAAAGAACAAAAGACAAGATTGAATTACAATACTTTAATATTGAAGAGAAAATATCAAGCTTCCCACTTGCTTCTTCTGACTTAATCTAACCTACATAATATCTTTATATATAGATTTTTTCCATGTACACACAAATATTACTTAACATACAAAAGTCAATAAAATCAACTCATTAAGTTGCTACATATTAAAGTCTAATAACATTGCGGCTAACTTGTTACTAAAAGTCCAATAAAGTTGCTACATATTAAACATCTTTTGACTTCTAAGACAATGTATAATTTACTAAGCCAATTAAAGTAAACGAAGGCTGCCGCGAAATGCTAGAAAAACTAGAAGGAAACATGTACAACTTGCTTTCTTTGACTTTGCATTTTATTTGAACTTCCAACAAAATAGCCGGAATTATAAAATTAGTTGGGACTTAAAGAGAGAAACGGGAAAGAAAATATTTGAGAGAAATTATTGTGGTCACAGGTAGTTAAAGTAATTCATAATTTTTTTGAAATTAGGGTTAAGTTCTAATAAGGTGACAACATTTGGGGATTTCATTATTGAGCTTAGTATTTCGAAATTCATGTATAGGTTTTGGTTATAGAGGTTAGAATAACATGTAGGTTCATTCAATTTGCAATGGCTTCTATTAATTTGAGTGAATTCGGAATTTATAATTGATATACATGGAAAATTTGGGGATTCAGGTTTTGATTTCTAATTGGGTTAAATTGATAGATTATATATGAAATTTAGGCGTTGGGTCAATGTACTAATGTGTCAAACAAATTAAAAATCTAAAGTCCTCCCTAGGGTTTCTCTCTACAAAACGTAGCGGGGAGAGAGCAGTCTTCTACCAGCTGCGGAACGTGAAGGTTGGGGCGAGTTACTGTGCGGCAATTATGTGAGGAACATGACAGATCATATAACAAGGAAATATGTAGCCTATAAGGCTTTAAGGTGTGTGGATGTAAGTTATATGCCAAACCACCTTAATGTCTGTATTTATTCTATTTCCTATATTTCTGTCATTATATGATTATCCCGTTTATTATATTATGAATTTCTATACCAAGAGCACATTTCAAAATGGTGACGCGTAGTAATGTGTCAAAATTGACACGTTACCATTTGGTGACGTGTCAACTTTGACATGTTGCCAATTCAAAAACTAAAAAAATAAAATAAAATAAAATAAATAAAAATTTGACAACATTAGTAATGTGTCAAAGTGACATGTCAAATTTGGTGAAATGTCAATTTGACACGTCACCATTTCAAAAACTGAAGGAAAAAAAAAAAAAAAAAAAGAAAAAAGAAGAAAAAAAGACAACTTTAGTAACATGTCAAATTAAATGGTGATGTGGGAAAAAAAATTTTACACTGCAGACACGTCACTAATAACACTTTTTTTTTTGTAGTGACATGCCCTTACCCAAAGAGGTGGTGTTAGAAACTTTTTCAGGGTTGGAGATTGGTGTCTGGTGCTGGAGTTTTCAAGTTGATTTCATTTGGTGCAGGCCAGAGATTGTGTCTAGGAATGCCCTTAGCCTTCTTGATATGATTTGCTTGATGTTGATATATTGGAAGGCTGAAAATGGGATGAAACAAGAGGATATGGTGTTGAAGGATGACCGTTGGATATTTGCAGAAGGCTCAGCTCCCACATTCTATTTGCGTCCATATTATGTGTTGTTGTTCGTCACAGATTAATTAATGAGCATATAAGCAAAAATGTGCTTTTGGAATTAATAAAGTTGGCACTCTTTGGACACTGTTATACGTACAAGTCCTGTCGCCTCGCTGTAATCAATTGAGGGTTTGAAGTCTTCAAATGAGGATGAAGAAGACAAAGCTATGATGCAGAACTGCACTAGTCTGCGCGCAGTTGCCTTCTAGATCAATCCAATCATGGTCCCATGGCCATGGTTAGTTCATGAATTGAATTGGGCCCTCTTGATGTTCTTTAGATGCATTTGACGTACAAGAAAAGTTTTTCAGGGTTGAATGATGAACTGTAGAAGTTGCTTTATTTGTATAAATCAACTTAATACACTGAATGATATACTTCCTTTCCTTCTTTGTAAAACTCCATTAATGTACGACGTTAGGATTAGTGGGACCGAAAATTTCTCCAATTCAGTATGCTAAACTGATACTTATAAAGTTATAATATATGACTTTCCTATGCATTTTTAATTCTATTCTATGATAATAGGACAGATATCAGGCAAGAAAAATTGTAACAAAAAAAAAAAAAAAAATTCTGACTCTTATGTATCTAAAATTCAACACACATCAGAAATGCCATATCAAAAAACTTTTCTGACGTGTCATACACCATGACACGTCAAAAAACTCTAGTAAGGAAAAAATTGTTTTTTTTGTAGTGATATGTCCAAGTTCACCATTGGCAATACGAATGTTGCACTTGATGTTGGGTTCTCTCATCCACACCTTTGATTGGAAGCTTGAAGGTGGGGTTAATCGTGAGGATATGAACATGAAAGAAAGATTGGCCTCACTTTGCAAATTGCTCATCCTGTGACAGCTGTTCCTATTCCAATCTAAAATTCGTTAGAAGAATTTACTTTGTTGTAGCTTAAGAAGAATATATATATATATATATATATATATATAGTGGTTAGGACTATTTATAGTTGAATAAAGTATGTTAAGACTCGGGACATTATATTTAGTTCGGATTTTTTTTTTCAATAAAAAAAATTAGCATATAACAGCACAAGCTTGATTCTCCATGCTCTTGAAGCGCTTCCTTGTGAATTCCACCTTCAACTCTCTGATTTATCTCCTCATCAACTCCACTTCCTGTGACAAATTCCAAATGAAAAACATACTTTGATAACTCATATATATATATATATATATATATATATATATGGGCAGGGACGGATTTAGAAAGTTTGATGGGGGACCGAGGTATATATTCAAAATACATAAAGTAACGTAAAAAAAAAAAAAAAAAAATTAGCTTCAATTCAATTTTAACAAAAAGATAAACATATGAAGAAAAAGATACATAAATAGTTGTGTCATAAAACATTTCAAATTTTAGCTCAAACACCTATCAAAATGGAACCAGTCATGTTTGCATATCTCGAAAATCATCTATGATTGAATCTGTACTAAGTGTCGCAGCAATTTCTTTTTCGATGTGCAACATCAGAGAATCTGTCAGAAACTCATCTTCAATTTTGTTGTGATGCCTAATTTTGATGATATTCATGGCTGAAAATGCTCGTTCTGTAGTTGCGGTAAAAACAGGAAGAGTAAGCAGAAGCACAACAACTCGAAAAACAAGTTGGTAGATAGTTGATTTTCCGGTTTTAACCAACCATTGGCACAATTCGAAAATATTTAACAATCCTTGGAAACTTGAATCTTGAACTATATTATGCTCATAATGGTGAAGTTCTATTTCCAACTGTTCTTTTTCAAGATCGGTAAAGTCTTGCGGATAAAACTTATTTACCAACTGACAAATATCATTAATTCTAAAAGACTCACGCGCAGCTCGAGGATTAAGTGCCGAGCCTAGAATAAGCAACTCCACTGCATGCTCACTAAACCGGCGATTTAATTCTTGCAATTGAGAATCTATTGCAGCACAAAAAATATCTACACGATAATGATGTTCAATTGTAAAGTCAGCTTGTTGATTGCGAGCTCGACCTCTTCTCTCAACAAAACCGACATTCATATCTAGAACATTTATGTTGCGTTTATTGCAAAACAACTTCACTTTGGTAAGTAAAACTTTCCATTTATCATCTCTATATTGTTGGATACACCTTTTAGTGGATGAAACAAGATGCATGACACTTAAAATGTCTTGAGATTTGGATTGCAATGCTTGACATAGATGATCGGTGATCTGCATAGTTTCTTTCATGAGATGTAAGATGAATACAAATTCAAATGAAGTCATTACCTGATGAACTGAATCAGCTTCTGCTCGTTGGCAAGAAGAAGTTCCCACATTAATGATTTTAACAATAACTTCACAAGCTGGACTATAAATTTTGATCAAGTTAGCAACTGATCTCAAGTGAGAACTCCAACGCGTATCTCCAGGTCGTTGTAACGTACTAATTTGATTAAGTCCCCTTCCACTCTCAATCTCATCAATTGCAATCATGTAAGCATTTTCAGCAGCTTAGGCAACCCGCAATTCTTCATACCGATTGCATGAGGCACAAACAAAATTGACAACAACATTCAATTTGGTAAATATTGATTAACAGAAATAACTTCTTTTGATGCCGCCACTAATGCCAATTGCAAACGATGTGCGAAACAATGAATGTAGTAGGCATGTGGACAATCATTTGAAACCAAAGCTTGCAACCCATTCCCACCCCCTCGCATATTACTTGCGCCATCATATCCCTGCCCTCGAATATTTTGAATGTCTAGTTGATGTTTAGACAATACAGAATATATACCTTTTTTTAAGGTTAATGCCGCAATATCAGAGACATGAACAAGTCCAAAAAAGCGTTATCGCACAAAGCCATTCTTATCAACAAATCTTAAAACTATAGCCATTTGCTCCTTCAATGACTCATCACGAGCTTCATCAACAATTACGCAAAACTTTGCATCACCAATTTCATTACGAATTATTTCCTTTACTTTCGTTGAAAAAACATGTAAAATTTGTTTTTGTACCGTTGGTGACGTGTAAGTGGCATTTTTTGGGAGCTTTAGCGATCACTTCAGCAAGCTGTTCATTATATGAAATCGTCAAACCCAATATCTCAAGAAAATTTCCACGATTTGTCGAACTCACACTTTCATCCCGACCTCTAAAAGCAACACCTTGAAATGCAAGCACTCGAACAACATCAATTGAGACTTTCAACTGCAGTCGATTGTTTGCAATTTGTTCAGAAGTGAGCTTTTTAAACAAATTCTGTATATGTTGAGATTGGTTCTTCAAATCTTCATATGACTTCTCAGCAACTTTGTGAAATGGAGTAGGATCTTTTCCTATATGATTGAGAAAAGCACAATCTTTTCCATTTCTAACTTTCTTCCAATTCCTGAATCCATCTATAGTGAATACACTTTCTGTAAAATGCTCAGATGGCTTATTAAAGAAAAAACAAGGTAGACAAAAGGCTGCATCTTTCTCACATGAATATTCAATCCATGAAGGAAATAGATTGTACCACGAAGGTTGAAAGCAACGAATATGACTTTCTTTTCTAGATTTCAGGTAATTTGAGATCGGAGGTCGGTACTGACCAGCATTAATGTAAGCTCTTCGAATTTCATCTCGGTGATTAACATCATATTCTCATATCTGACGACGCAATCTGGGATCAAACTCCAGTGAACTAATATCAAATTCATTGCCATCAACTCTCCGAAGTCTTTTAGAAGAATTTTTAGAAATTGGGATACTAGAAGTTGGCGATGATGTATCACCAATGTTGACATTTGAAGTTTGTGCATTTGAAGTTTGTGCATTTTTTCATTTGAAAAAGTCAAGTATTGTATTTGACTTTTCCATTATCTACAAACAAAATTGGGAGAAAGCATAAATAAATAATATCGAAAATTGATGGCTCTAGTTGGCCGAGCATGTGCGCAAATTGGCTAACCAGGATATACAAATGAATCATTGGATGGGGAAGTAAATCATTCAAGGAATAATTAACCCTATCAAACAAATAATATACGCATGTGTTACATTATTACATTTCCGTACATACATAAAGAAACTAACAAAAAAAAAAAAAAATCAAAGAAATCCCCAAAATTCGGACTTGAGTAAACCAACCCAAAGTCTCACAATTCACAACTCTTCACAATTTCTTGCTTTTTTTTTTTTTTTTTGATAAATAAGCATTTTCATTAAAAGCAAGACAAACCAAATACAAAGTATCATCGAATACAAGCCCTTCAAAAGGCCTAAAACAAAGCCTCACAGAGGCTGAACACCAACAAAACAAATTACAAAGCTGCAAAACATACTAGCAATAGAACAAAACAACGAATCGTGAACAGAAAACCAACTAAACCAGAGGAGACCAACCAGTAACTATAGAACCAATATTAACAAAGTAAAAGCAAGTCTGCTGGTATATTCCATAAAGAGCAAAGCACAAGGTTTTTCCCACGATTGTAATTATAATCCCACGATTATATAACGAAATTTAAAAGAAAATTATAAGAATTTTACCTCCCACAGCAGTGCTCTCTCTCTCAATTCGAAACTCTCTCTCTTTCAAATTCTCAATCTTTGTATCTCGACTAGGAGACGAAGTGAGGAACTAAGGAAGAGAATGGGGTATCGGGTGCCTATTTTGTTGGGGGATGGGGCGCCTATTTTTTTGGGGGGCTATTTTTTTACCTGTTTTTTTTGGCTATTTTTTTGGGGATCTAGCACCTTTTTTTTTTTTGGGGTATTTTTTTGGCTGGACGCCTATTTTTTGGGGCTATTTTGTTGCCTATTTTTTTCGCTATTTTTTTTAGGGAAGTGGCGTTTATTTGGGGGTAGGGGTGGGCAGATTAACCGGTTACCGATTACCGGCCGTGTACCGGTTTGGACCGAACCGATATACCAATATCCTTATCGGTTAAATTTTTTATATTGGTGTGCTTATCAGTTTGGTTAGAAATTTCATATCGGTTAGCCGTTTAACCGATATAAACCGTTAAATAGGGATGCCAAAACGACGTAGTTTTGGAATTATATATATACCTATGTAACCTTATCTTAATTTGGGTTTGGGTAGGTTTGATTTTTTTTTTTTAGTGATGGCATTGGATGGGATTTCTTTGCCTTTGGTGAAAGCATTTTTCATTAACTAGTTTTGTTAGTCTAATTAGCATTCATTATGTTAATTAGTCCATTTGCTTTGGAAAAATGTATTTTATAATATAAAAAAAAAAAAAAAAAAAAAGTTGAAGTGGATCAATATAAAAAAGCCTCAATTTTTAGCCCAAAAAACAAATATTTGGGTCCCAACAAAAAGTATTTGGTCCCTAAAACAACTCATTTTTAATAAGTTATTTTAGCCCAACAAAAAGTATTTGGACTCTCAAAAGTCAAAAAACTCATTTTTGGTTTTTGGCCTAACAAAATAAATCAATATAAAGCTTTCGGTTAAATCGGTTAACCGGTTTAACCGGACCGTTTAACCGTGTACCGTTTTAACCGAAATTATCGGTTAAAATTCTTATTGGTTTGGTATCGGTTAATAAA
>NC_081543.1:29299072-29308683 GCF_901000735.1 Corylus avellana | reverse complement strand
TATATATATATATTGGCCAGCTCATTCAGTAATTTTCCTTATGATAGCGAAAATTCTAGTAACTCTAGTTCACTGGACATTAGCTTTGGCTGTAACGATAGCTATGGTAAAACAGTCAATGTTTTTATCAAACAAGAAGAACAATAAGTGTTATTAATCGAGTTAATAAGTAAAGTTGAAAACCCTGAGTTAAAATTCAAATATTTAAAAAAATTAAGAAATCTTTTAATGAAAGAGGAAAACAGTAAAATAAGCAAGCCAACAATAAGTCTTAGTTCACTACTACAAAAATTTAATAAAAGTGAAAAAGAAGTAACAATTCAAGACTTACAATTTGAAGTAAATCATATCAAAACAGAGGTCAGAATGTTAAAAGACAAAAAGAGAACAGACAGTAGCAGGATAAAATGAGAAGCACAAATAACCAGATACTCGGGTAATGAAAAGAACAAATACACTCATGGCTTTGATACCAGAATTTACTAATAACGATATTGAGAAGCAGAAATATGATCAGATTGATGATTGGAGTAAACAAAAATTGTGATAGTATATAGCACAAACGATTTGGATGCAAAATATACTGGAAACTGATTGTTAAAATAACTAAAGAATACTAGAGAATATAGGGATAAACTGAATATTGTATTTTTGTGTGTATTAAATTGTATACAAAGGGGGCCTATTTATAGTCAAATTAGCAATTATGGTGATATCAAAATATATTAAGAATATATTCGAAATATATCATAACATCCTTTCTCAAACTCAAGGTGGTAATGTAGATGCCAATTTGAGTTTGGAAACAAGATCACGAAACCGTCCAGGTGGATGTGCTTTGGTAAACACAATGGCCAACTGATCAAAAGAAGCAATTGGACAGAGACGGAGAGTTCCCTGCAAAAGGTCATGGCGCACAAAATGACAGTCGATCTCAATGTGTTTAGTACATTCATGAAATACATCATTATGCGCAATCCGAACCGCATTTCGATTGTCACAAAAGATAGGAGAACTGGAGGTCTGAGAAACACCCATATCATGTAGGAGCCAACGAAACTAGAGGAGCTCAGAGGTGGTGTCAGCAAGAGCACGATACTCAGCTTTCGTGCTAGAGCGGGCAACAATAGATTGTTTCTTGCTACGTCAAGAGATGAGAGAATCACCAAGTAAGAAACAATAACCCGTGATGGAACGACGATCAGTGGGAACACCTGCCCAATCAGCATCTGAATATAAACGTAAGTCTAATGATGAGTGAGAGGAAAAATGCAAACCATGAAACAAAGTGCCCTTCACGTAGCGAAGGATGCGAAGAACAACCGCATAGTGAACTGAGCGTGGTGCGGTCATAAGCTGACTAACAAGATGAATTGTATAGGCAAGATCTAGTCATGTCACAGTAAGATAGATGCGACTTTCAACTAACTATCAATAGAGAGTGGCATCAGAAAGTAACTCATCATTAGTGGCACGAAGTTTGACATTGGGCTCGAGAGGGCTATCAACAATTTTGCAATCGGTAAGGCCAGCTCGTAAGACAAGATCTGAAGCATATTTGGCTTGAAAGAGATAGTAACCATTTGGATCAGAAGAAACTTCCAATTCAAGAAAGTAGCTGAGAAAACCCAAATCCTTCATCTGAAATTGTTGACTCAAAAACTGTTGAAGGTTACGAATACCGACAATATTATCTCCAGTAATAATCATATCATCAACATATAGTAAGAGTAGAATGAGATTAGCATCAAATCGCCGAATAAAAAGAACAGAGTCATAGGAGGTAGAAACAAACCCAATTTGTGCAATAGTGGAATTGAATTTGGCAAGCCAAGCCCATGGAGCTTGTTTCGGACCATACAATGGCCAGCGAAGTCAGCAAACCTTGTAGGGTGGATGATCGTACTCAGAAGGAGGTTGCGTATAAACTTCTTCACAAGATCACCATTGAGAAATGCGTTTTTCACATCCATTTGAAAAAGATCCCAACAACGCAAAGAAGCCACAGCAAGGAGGGATCGGATAGAAGTAAAGCGAGCCACCGGCGCAAAAGTCTCCTCATAATCAATACCATACCCTGATTGAACCCCTTTGCCATAATATGTGCCTTGTATCACTCAACAAACCCATCAGATTTTGTCTTAATCTTGTATTCTCACTTGCACTCTACAATAGTTTTGCCTGGAGGTAAATCAACTAAGTCTCAGGTATGGGTTTTGGAAAGGGTATTAAGTTCTTCAGACATATCATTCTGCCAAAGAGGGTTAATATGAGCCTCACGAAAGGAATGGGGTTCATGTAAAGTAGCAAGAGCAAAATAACAGTGATAATCATGAAGATGGGAAGGAAGAGCTGTTACTTGAGTGGAATGATGAGGGACAGAGGGAGTTGGCTCAAGAGTAGATGGATCAACAGACGGGGCAGAGTCATTGGGGTTGACCGTCGGAATGTCATCTGAAGAGCTCGTCATCCCTGCATCAAGATCAGTAATGTCAGGGAGCAAATCAAACGAGACATTAGTGAAGACAGGTGAAGAGCTAGAGGGACTAGGAGGAAAATACTCTATATCACTAAAGAACCTATGCTCCCAAAAAGTGAAGTACTGCGAGATGTGGAGCCGTTTGGAAATAGGATCATAACAACGATATCCTTTGTGTTCAATGCCATACCCAAGAAAAGAACATAGGCAAGAATGATGTTCTAATTTTGTGCGTTCATGGGGTGGAAGAAGCACGAAACAGACATAACCAAAGATGCGGAGGGATTGGTAATCAGGAGGAGAACCATACAGAAGTTCATAGGGAGACCTATTTAAGGTAGTGGGAGGCGGGACCCTATTAATGGTGTAAATAACGGTAAGAACGACTTCTCCCCAAAAGTGTTTAGGGATAGAAGCAGAAAGGAGCAAAGCCCTAACAGTGTCTAAAACGTGCCTATGTTTACGTTCAACACGACCATTTTGCTGAGAAGTATTTGGGCATGAACGATGAGGAAGAGTACCATTTTGTTTGAGGGTAGTAAGGAAGGTAGATTCACGATATTCCATGGCATTATCAGAACGAAAAAATTTTGTGTTTTAGAAAAATTGGGTTTGAACCATCTGTTGAAATTCAGAATAAATTTTTGAAAGTTTAGACCGATTTTGTAAAAGGTAAAACCATGTGTATCGAGAATAATCATCCATAAAAATAACAAAATAGCTGGATCCCCTCATGGTGGGAATAGGCGCAGGGCCCCATACATCAGAATGTACCAAATTAAAAGGAGCAGAAGAAATAGAGGCATTATTATTAAAAGGTAAAGCACTTTGTTTTTCAAGTTGACACACAATACAATCAAGGGACTCAGACTCAACAGACCCTAACTGACCACTTGTAGCTAAAGAACGAATATGAGAAGTAGATGCATGTCCTAAACGAGAGTGTCATAAACTGAGGGTGATAGATGGAGACCGAGTGGGAGTGGCAGCAGACACAACATAAGGAAGATGGAGTGATGAAAGCTCGAACAGACGTCCAATCTTACAGGCGGTCCCAATTAACTGTCCCGTCTGTGGATCCTATACATCACAACCTTGGTGAGAAAAGTGTAGTTCTAAGCCAAGTTCACAAGGTTGACCAACAGATAAAATATTTAACGAGAGATTAGGCACTAAGTATGTATCAGACATAGATAGTTGATGAGTAGAAACAGACCCAATGTGATTAACATCAAGATGGGAACCATTAGCAGTATAAATGGTGGTAGGTCTAGGTAGCACAGATTTTACAGAAAATATGGAAGAATTTGGTGTCATGTTATTACAGCAAACATAATCAAAATACCAAAGGGATTACCTAGTGTGGTGGATATGGCAGTATTAAGATTGGACTTTGATAAAACCTGATGAATAAGAGCTTCAATTTCTGCAGGAGAAAGAGTATTGGGTTGGGGTGCAATATCGGTGTAAGACATATCTGATGTATCAATATGAGTATCCGCAACAGCCTTATGACTAGGAGTTCGGTGATTCCCACGAGAAAGCCTTATTTTGCATTCACTATAGCTATGGCCATAATTCTGACAATAATGGCACTGGATATTCCGATTGGATGAGGAAGACCCGACATGAATAGAATTAGGGGCACGCGTATTGCATGATGCAGTGGCCATGACCATCTCAGAGGTGTGCAACTTCATAGTGGAGAATTGGGTCTCTTCTGAAACGAGTTCACTAAGAGCACTTTTCAAGGATGGCAGCGGTGAGCGGTGAAAAAGAAAAGCCCGAGTATGCTCAAATTCATCTCGAATTGCCACAACTCAGCCAAGCGCATGCTATCGCGAAAAGTGATGTAATCAGAGGCATCTTTCTTATCCCTCCACTCTGGCTCACATAATGACAATTGATTCCAAAGATGAGTCATTTGTGAATAAAAATTAATAATACTCTGACCTAGTTCATGGTGCATGCGATGAAGCTTGGTCTCAATCTGAAACCGCTGAGCAAGATTGGTAGTGTTGTAGCGTTGAGCTAACATGTACCAAACATCTTTGGCATTGTCAAGATTGCCAAAGGTCATACTGAGGGAGACAACACAAGTGTTGGAAAACCAAGAGATAATCCTGTAATGGATGGTTCTCCATGTTCGGAGGCGGGTAAAGAAAGCCGCAACGGGTTCCTCTTTTCCAGCAACAGGTGTAGGTTTTTCGCCAGAAACATACTCCCAATGTAACGACCCAGGGAAAAGCGCTAGCCACATCTGCGCTATTAACCCAAAAGGACTAATCAATTTGGAGTTTTCCTAGAATTCATTATAAAGCCCAGTTTCACATAATAACTAGGTAATGTTGAACTTAGCACCCATGACTATCTTTATAAACTACCCACTCTATGTGGGCTTCTTCTCATCTTCCCAATATGGGACTGGAGTGTTACAAACTCCCCCTCTTAAATTCCTGACGTCCTCGTCAGGGCCACGTCATACAGTGCTCTAATACCACATGGCCTGGCGTTACTAGGTGGCTCTGATACCACTTGTAACGATCCAGGGAAAAGCGCTAGCCACATCTGCGCTATTACCCCAAAAGGACTAGTCAATTTGGAGTTTCTCTAAAATTCATTATAAAGTCCAATTTCACCTAATAACTAGGCAATGTGGGACTTAGCACCCATGACTATCTTTATAAACTACCCACTCTATATGGGCTTCTTCTCATCTTCTCAATATGGGACCGGGGTGTTACACCCAAAGACAATGTCCTTTGAGCCACCTACTCATATTTTGAGACCAAGCAGGGTAATTGGAGCCATCGAGAATGATGGGGATAGGTTGGGTAATATCTTTGGTGTTTGGGAGAGTGGTAGTAGGAGGTATGACCATTTTTTTTTTTTTAGATATAATCCAGTGTGGTTGAGTGTAGAATAGGTTCTGTGAGCTTGGCGGGTTAGGATCGGGTAAGGCCGAGTGTATGGTAAGGAATATAGGCTTGTTTAAAAAGGCTGAGATATGGTGTAGCTAGATGCACTATTGGAGCTGTGAGCTTGGTTTTAAGGGTTAGGATCTGGTGAGGCTGAGTGTATGGAAAGGAATATAGGCTTGTTTAAAGGGCTGAGATACGGTGTAGCAGGGTGCACTATAGGGCTGTGAGCTCAAATACAAAAATTATTAGGTGTGGCCAAGTATATTGTAAAGAGGTGAGCTCAAAACAACTTACAAAGAGAGGCGGGGCGTGGTGGCTTCGGGGTGAACGTGCTTGACACAGTCCGGTAGATCGGCAGCCTCCGATCTAGAATCCAAGATTCCTGTCTGCAAACGGCTGAAGACAGTGGCGTGTGGTGGCCAGAAACAGTGCGGGAGGCGGTAAAAATTTCCATAGAAACTTGTGGCGGCGCGTGCAGCGTATCTGAGGCGTGTGCTTGACATAGTCCAGTAGATTGGCAGCCTCCGATCAAGAATTCGAGATTCGTTTCCGCAAACAGCTGAAGACGGCGGCGTGTGGTGGCCGGCAGTGGCGCATGAGGCTCATGAATAGGGACACAGAAACTTTTGACGGCAAGTGAGAGCGCGTTGAACCTCGGAACAACGATCGGAGAACACCACAAGATAGATCGGACCTTTTTGAGCATGTTGGTATAATAGTTATACCAAAACAAGATCGAAAATGCCTTTGAATCGTGTGGAGAACGTACTGACTTCCTAATTCTCTAGACAATGCCAAAACTTGGCTTTGATACCATGTTAAAATAACTAAATAATAATAGAGAATATAAGGATAAACTGAATATTGTATTTCTGTGGGTATTAAACTGTATGCAAATGGGGCCTATTTATAGTTGAATAAGGCTAGATAAAATAGGAAATACAATCACAGAATTAATGTACAATACTGCAGAATAATATCAATATATATGCAATGAAAAGAGATCAAAATATATTCAAAATAAACTCTAACACTAATAAGGATAGATAAACATAATTAATGTTGGTAAATAAACACTTACAAATAACTGGTTGACTAATGAAGATACATGATCTTTGAAATCATTTCAATTAAAGGTTGATGCTTCAAAGGCTTACAAAGAAAATATTACAAGGATTTCAGAAAATGGGGTAAGTAGTGTTTATTCCAATCATCAATCAGTTCATATTTCTGCTTCTCAATATCGTTATTAGTAAAATTCTGGTATATATATATATATATGCCTTAGTTATCAAAGTATGTTTTTCATTTGGAATTTGTCACAGGAAGTGGAGTTGAAGATGAGAGAAATCAGAGAGGAAAGTATGGGAGAGTGAGTAGAAATGCTTTCTAACACTAGGTTTGAAGCTAAACTCATTTCACGATATGATGTGCACAGAAATTTGCATATCTGGATATCTTCAAGGCTGTGCATTCTGGGAAGATTTGGGCAGAAACCCATTATGATCTGAAGTACCAAGAGTTGATGGCCGGGATGGTAATCAAAGAGTCCCCTTCAAGGATGAGAGAGAAAGTACCATAATGAGATGCAAGCTGCTTGGTAATCACGAACGTGAAATGAGTCGTTAGAAGCGCGCAGCTTGCAAGTTAGAAATAAACTTTCTCTTTTATTCTATGGTACTTTGATTACCATAGAAATGATGGTAATCAAAGAGTCAATGTGGCTTAATTACAAGTTGCTTACAAGATAACAAGATAAACTAATCCACTACAAACAAGCAGGTTCATGTGCTCCATGTCTGCTATCCTTGAAAACAGGATCTTGTTGGCTGTCAATTACCTTGGAGTCATTATCTCCGAGGAATCAACGTTGGCAGTTTTTTAGCAACGTCGTTGGTTTGAGATGTAATATATAATATGTTTTGTGTCAAAGTCGATAGTAGCATTTGAAAAGTACATAAATATATAAACAAAGAGTAGTTAGTAGTTACCATGTTTTTCCTTTGCTCTGTTCTTTACTCTGTGAGATTTAGAGTTGAGAGAGAGATGGATTTCTTGAGCTTTGTAATTGGTCTTTGCCTCATATGGATCTTAATCAAAACCTTTTCCTATGGCAGGAGCAAACCAGTTCACAGAAAGCTTCCACTGGGTCCCAAACCTTTACCTGTTATCGGAAACCTCTTAGAACTCGGCGACAAACCCCACAATTCCCTGACCAAGCTTGCCAAGGCTCATGGCGACATAATGATCCTAAAACTAGGCAGAGTCACCACAATAGTCATTTCTTCAGCAGACATGGCCAAACAAGTCCTCCAAACACATGACCGGCTCTTGGCCAACCGAACCATCCCAGACGCAATCCGAGTCTACAACAGCGAGGAGTTCAGCTTGCCGTGGATACCCGTTTCAAGCCGGTGGAGGAATCTTAGAAAAATATGCAACGGCCAACTGTTCTCCAACACAGCGCTTGACGCCAACCAAGATATCCGGCGGAAGAAAGTGCAAGAGCTCTTTGCTGAAACTCGTCAAAGCAGCCAAACCGGTGAGGCAGTAGAGATCGGCAGAGCAGCTTTCAAGACTACGCTTAATTTATTATCAAACACCATTCTTTCGGTGGATTTGGCGGACCCGAATTCTGATGCGGCTAGAAAGTTCCAGGAGATTGTATGGAATATCTTGAAAGAAGCCGGGAAACCCAACATAGTAGATCATTTTCCTTTGTTTCAGAAGTTGGATCCCCAAGGGATAAGGCGGCGCATGACGGTTAACTTTCGGAAGATGATAGGCCTCTTTTCCGGCATGATTAACGAACGATTGCAGTTGAGAAAAGTGTCTGATTTTATCACGAATAGGGATATGTTAGATACCCTTCTCAACATCACTGAAGAAAACAATGAAATGATGGACATGACCACGATGGAACATTTCGTGTTGGTCAGTATTATTATTCTTTCTTCTTGGATTTATTATTTGTCATCTATTTACTTTGATTTTGATGAATATGTTTTGATAAATGACTTCTTGTTGGGGAAGTAGGATCGTCACTACAAAAAAAAGGAGTATTAGTAACGTGTATACTATTCATTAATATTTGCCACGTCACCATTTAGTGATGTGGCAGTTAATGACACGTTACTAAAATATTTAGTAACGTGTCATAAATAACATGTTACCAATTGGTAACGTGCCATTATGACACGTTACCAATTGGTAACATGCCATAATGCAACGTTACCAAAATGGTAACATGCCATTATGACACGTTACCAATTGGTAACGTTCCATTATGGCACGTTACCAAATGGTAACGTGCCATAATGGAATGTTACCAAATTGATAACGCGCCATTATGGCACGTTACCAAGTAATAACGTGTCATTATGACATGTAATTAATTGGTAACGTGTCATAATGACACGTTACCAAAATGGTAACGTCTCAATGAGACACGTTACCAAATTGGTAACGTGTTATTATGACACGTTACCCAATTGGTAACGTGTCATAATGGCACGTTACCAATTTGGTAACGTGTTCAAATTAACAACACGTTACAATAGGGCATTGGGAGCCTGCGACCAGCTGGTTTCCAATATTTTTTCCCCCCTTTTTCTTTCTTTCTTCCCTCCTATTTTTTTTTTCTACCTCCCCCTCGCACAGGCCTTCTTCTCTTTTTCTCTCTATCTTTTCCTTTCTCTTCTTCGAAGAAGAGGGAATTTCCTCTCCGGCGTTAGCCTCTCAGAGTACTCTCTCTCTCTCTCTCAGGCAGGTCTGGCCTCTCTCCGTCCATCTCCTCAGGTATATATATTCCTCATTATATATATAGCTTGTGTTTTGCATTAATATATTGGGGTTTAATATATATAGCTTGTCTTTCTATTGTTAGAAAAAATGGCTAGGTTGAAACAAGCCAAAGAAGAGGCTGAAAAGGAGATAGCTGAATATCGGGCCTAAATGGAGCTCAAGTTCCTGAGGAAAGTTGCAAATGTTTGTATATGTTGTTGAAACTGATTTAAGGCATTCTGAGTTCTATGATATTATTTGATGGTTTATTAAATATGATTCCATGATATTATTTGAAAAAAAAAAATCAGATTCCATGATATCAATTGTGCTGGGTTTAGATTTTTGAAAATCAAATTCCATAATATTATTTGAAAAAAAATTCCGAAAAAATGTTTTTTTAAAAAAAATTTCAAATTTTTGTCCGA
>NC_081543.1:29295710-29299052 GCF_901000735.1 Corylus avellana | reverse complement strand
GCACGTTACCAAAATGGTAACGTCTCAATGAGACACGTTACCAATTTGGTAACGTGTCCAAATTAACAACATGTTACAATAGGGCATTGGGAACCTGCAACCAGCTGGTTTCCAATATTTTTTTCCCCCATTTTCTTTCTTTCTTCCCTCCTATTTTTTTTCTACCTCCCCCCCGCACAGGCCTTCTTCTCTTTTTCTCTCTATCTTTTCCTTTCTCTTCTTCGAAGAAGAGGGAATTTCCTCTCCGGCATTAGCCTCTCACAGTACTCTCTCTCTCTCTCTCTCTCAGGCAGGTCTGGCCTCTCTCCGTCCATCTCCTCAGGTATATATATTCCTCATTATATATATAGCTTGTGTTTTGCATTAATATATTGGGGTTTAATATATATAGCTTGTCTTTCTATTATTAGAAAAAATGGCTAGGTCGAAACAAGCCAAAGAAGAGGCTGAAAATGAGATAGCTGAATATCGGGCATAAATGGAGCTCGAGTTCTAAAGGAAAGTTGCAGATGTTTGTATATGTTGTTTAAACTGATTCAAGGCAGTCTGAGTTCTATGATATTATTTGATGGTTTATTAAATCTGATTCCATGATATTATTTGAAAAAAAAAAAAACAGATTCCATGATATCAACTGTGCTGGGTTTAGATTTTTGAAAATCAGATTCCATAATATTATTTGAAAAAAAAAAAAAATTCTGGAAAAAAAATTTGAAAAAAAAAATTTTCAAATTTTTGTCCAGAATTTTTTTTCTAATAATTTTTTAAACTTTAGTAACGTGTCAGAAACTGACACGTTACCATTTAGTAACGTGTCAGAAATTGACACGTTACTAAATCCCTAGTAGTTACGACCAATTTGGAAACGCCACAGACACGTTACCAATGACACGTTACTAAGCTTTAGTAACGTGTCAACAGCCTTGACACGTCACTAACGGTCCGTTACCAAAAAATTTAATTTTAGTAGTGCGTCCTTTTTCTCCATTTTAAGTTAATTTAGAATTAAGATTAGATTTTACAGATTTAATAAAAATTTTATCGTAAAATAATTCATCTGTTTTTTACTTGAAATGAAGAGTATGCTGATAGTGTTGAAACAAGATTTCTGATATTAGTTCATTTATTAAACATATAAAATAAACTAAACTTTTTTAGATGGAAAATAGGTTGATAGCTAGAAAAGCGAAATAAATTAATTAGACAGGAGACTATTTTACCTAGTTCGGTATAAACACCTATGCTCACACGTAGAGATTATGAAAATATATTATTTTATTCTATTCGATGTTATGTGTAATTAACTTATTTTATTCTATTATTTTTGTCTGTTCGCTTAAAAAAAATATGAATTACATTTCATCATAATTCTCTTATTTTTTTGAAGTGGGATCACCACACTCACATATAGGAACTACACATCTCCTAGCTTCTCTTCTTTCTAATACAGGTTTCACTAGAACTTGAGGCAATTTTTAACATCATATTTCAAATAATAATAATAATGACTTTTGGTTGTATTAATTAGGATCTATTTGTTGCGGGGACGGATACAACTTCAGTCACACTAGAATGGGCGATGGCAGAACTACTCCACAACCCAGAGGCATTGTCAAAAGCAAAAATAGAGCTGGACCAAGTAATTGGCAAAGGCAACCCGGTAGAGGAGTCGGATATTACTCGTTTACCTTACTTACAGGCGATAGTGAAAGAAACATTCCGATTGCACCCGGCAGTTCCTTTGTTACTGCCTAGGAAAGCTGAAGCAGATGTAGAAATCAATGGCTATATTATTCCAAAGGGTGCACAAGTACTAGTGAATGCATGGGCTATAGGCCGAGATCCAACCATATGGGAGAATGCAAATTTATTTATGCCAGAGAGGTTTTTGGGATCAGAAATTGATGTAAGAGGTCGAAACTTTGAGCTTATACCCTTTGGTGGTGGAAGGAGAATATGTCCTGGTTTGCCATTGGTAATACGAGTGTTGCATTCGATGTTAGGTTCTCTTATCCACACCTTTAATTGGAGACTTGAAGATGGAGTTAAACGTGAAGATATGAACATGGAAGAAAAGTTTGGAATAACTTTACAGCGTGCTCATCCTCTAAGAGCTGTCCCTATTCTAGCTAGTCTAAAATAGGAAGAATTTACTTTGTTGTAGCTTGAAAGAAGAAATGCATATCTCAAAAAATATTAAAAATAAAAAATAACATTTTGTATTAGCATATGCCTGGTGTATTGTACTATAATTTTGTTGAATAACAAATATGGCTTGTGATTTTGTTGATGACTTCAAATATATATACCTGAGGTTGGAGAAGGTTGTAAAAGAAGGAAGACTTGCGCTTTTGACCAGTTTAGCACTACAGCCAAAGCTTGATTGGCCAATTATTCTATTGTATGCATGTGATGATGTGATTGTAAGTAGAGGTGGGCAAAATATTCGATTATCGCTTACTGACCGTCACTGAATCACCATTGACCGCTTACCGAATCTACCGACTTTTGGCTATTGGTAATCAAAATAAAAATTTATACCGAAGTCGGTATTTGAACCGAAACCGACTCAACCACCAAATTATGGTATGGCCAGCATCGTCCTAGCAATATTCGGTTCTCATTTAATTTTATCTATATTAGTGACAATTTGTAATAATCTAAGATAATGAATATGTTAAGAGTGCTTATAAATATGTCCAATAAATACTTGTTTAGCCCTAAAAGAAAAAACCATTTGGGCCCAAAAACAACTAATTAGGCCTAAAAAGAGATTTTATTGTTTAGTATGTTCAAGATTAAACCCTTATTTTAGTTTATTAAAAAAAAAAAAAAAACAATTTGGGCCTCTAAAAGTTCAAAACAATCCATTTTTTTGCCCATATATAAATAGTATTGGCCAATTAAAAAAAAAAAAAAAAAAAGCCTATGGTTAACCGATTTTAACCGAAATCGTCTCTTTACCAAAAATTTCAAAATTTATTCTTATCAAAATGAATTCGGTGAATTAACCTATTTAACTAACAATTTCAGAATAATAAATAGAAAATTACTGAGAATCCAAAGTGAAGAAAACTATAATGAAATGGATTTTTTTTTTTTTTTTTTTTGTGAAAAAAAAAAGAAAAAAAAAAAGGAAAGAAGAGAGACACACAAGAATTACCTTTGTTCAATTTATGACCTACATCACATGTTAAATTAAGCCTAAGGACTACAATATTGTGATGTAGGTCGTATAGCTTGATTTGATTGTATACAAAACAACAAAGGATTTTATTCAAATTCAATCTAATCATAATCAAATCTCTTCATTTATGACAATTTAATCTCATCAAATGCTCA
>NC_081543.1:29291677-29295610 GCF_901000735.1 Corylus avellana | reverse complement strand
TTTTGGTTCTTTGCAAATAAAAAAATTAATTTAAATAGTAATATTCTAACGTTCCTCACATGTATGAAATCAAACACTTTCAAAAAGATACACGTCTCTTAAACCCTAGAAAGAGAGCAGCGCAAAGAGAGCATAGCAGAGTGGGGAGAGAGATACGAGTCCCTCCTCTCCACCCCCTTTCTCCTTCTCCCTTGCCCCTCCTTTTTCCTGCCTCCATCGTAGATCAACCAGGGCGCGTGTGTCAATGGTCTTTAGGGTGCTTTCTAGCGGTGTGTGGTTGGCCGGTGGTGACGTGTAGAACACATAAGGGTTTGTTGGGTTTTGTTATTGTATTTTCATTATTTTTAAATAAGAATGTATTTGCACTAGATCTGCTTTTAGTAGCGATCTATGAGGTGGAGTTTTATTTGTTTTATTAGATTTTGTTTTTATGAATCCTTAAGAATAACGGAATTGTTTCCAGTCGATCTGTTGCTTTCTTATGGTTCATTTTCTGAGGGCAAACCATCAACCGATGACGGAGGAGTTATCAAGCATAAAGAAGAATTGTCACTATGGTAAAGGCAACGAAGGAGATTGCAATTAATAAAGCTGTCACTATGGTAAAGGCAACGAAAGAGATTGCAATTAATAAAGCATTAGTAGTGGGAAAAAAAAAAAAATGGTAAAGTTCACTTAACCCCCTCAAACTACCACCTCAATGACAATCTACCTTCCAAACTATTAGTTGCGACAATTTATCCCGCAACCTACCAAAACAATGACAATGTACTCTCAATTTTTTTTTAAAAAAGACGAAATTACCCTTACAAAAATAAAAATAAAAATACTAAATTTTATTTATTTATTTTTTTCAAATTTTTAAGGGTATTTTTGTTTTATTGAAAATTTTATAGGGGTAATTTCGTCATTTTGCTAGCATTGTGAGGGACATTGTCATTGTTTTGGCAGTTTGGGAGGTAAATTGTCGTAATTGATAGTTTGGAGGTAGATTGTCATTGGGGTGATAGTTTAAAGGGATTAAGTGGACTTTACCCCTCCCTCCCCCCTCGCCCCTAAAAAAAAAAAAAAAGGAATCAAGAGCGTGGCAGTGGATAAAGACGTGATTCGTCGGAATTTATTGTAGATCTAAAATTGTTTGAGACGGTGACTTTTCATATAAATATTGTCTTATAATAGCTCGATGGATTATTGTATATGTCATAGATAATATTTGAGTTATGAAGATTTCAAATTATATATTTGACCTTGTACTGAGCATTTTATCTTATTTTATGATTATATCAATGAAGAGAAAATAAGTTAAAAAAATCAAAATCAAAAACTTTCTTAATTAGTGAGGCCAAACACTGAAAATAAATGCGACGATGGAAGATTCCTTCTCCATAATTACAGTGATCTGTCATTCTCCATAATTGCAGTGATCTGTCATGACTTGTTTGAAAATATTTTCTATTCTCAGAGCATATACGTCCCCTTCTCTAAATTTTAGTTAGAAAATTTAATTTTTTCAATTTTATCTATATGCTTTTTTAAGAACACCCTCACATCTACCTTTTAAAACATTCTTTACGTAATTTAAGAGATTAGTAAGAAGATGGAGGTGAGGTATCTTATTCTTGAAGGTGATGCGAAGGAAATTACGCAAGCCCTGCAACGTGATAGTCTGTGGCATGAGAGTTATTGCATGTTAATTGATGAGGCGAGGAGAAATTTGCGACAGCACAGAGAATGGCATGTTAGACATGTGGGAAGACAAGCAAATGACACGGCCCACACATTAGCTAAGGTGGCAATTTCAACCAAGGAGGAGATATTGTGGAACAGGGAGTATCCTGACTGTATCCATGCAAAAGTCCTTGCCGAGCAAGGTTCCTCTTAATAAATGAAATGAGTTCTTTATTCAAAAAAATAATAATAATAATAAAAGTAATTTAAAATATTACACCAGCATCCTTGATATGTTGTAACAGTCTTTATCAATTTTTAATTTTTTTTTTTCATAATAAGAACTGATACTGTGTTTGGTAAAGGAGTGGGTTGGACTGGACCTAAAATTTCAAAAAAATCTTCTTAAAATTAACCCCAATATTATTACTTTTAACATCATATCAATCACTTTTTATTACTATTCAAATAAAAAAATTACTACAAAACAAAATTTTGTACTTTTTTATACAAAACATTTTCATTTTTTTTCTCTCACATCAATCAAATCTACTACAGTTTCGACCTACTTCCTAAGTCCACTCATTTGCCAAACATAGCCGATGAGCAAAGCCACATCAATCCAGTGATACAGACTTATAGTGGTGAATTACTCTCAATTTAAAAATTCTTCATTATTTTTCTTTACAAAATCACTTCAAATTGATTTGAGACCAAAGATAATGAAGAATAGAAAAAAAAAATATTTTTGTCTTGTTGAGAACTGTAGCTGCCAATAAAAAGTTAACTACTCTCAAGAGCCCATGAAAACATTTTTGCTGATTTTTTGTTATTGAACTAGTTGCACAGTAGAGAAACGTTAACAAAATTAAACAAGAGTAAGTTATTATTATTATTATTTTTAATCTAAATGTTTAAGATAATAAGTTTAGGTTTATTATTATTTTTTACAATTTTTTTTTTAATGTGAACACAAACTTTACAAGTACATTTACAACTAAATTATTAGCTGCTAAAATGTTAATTTGAATGTAAATGCTATCAAACGGACAAAACCATCGTGGGGACCCTTCAATAGAAGAAGGGAAAGCAATCTTCGATTTTGACCATTTAAGGTCGTTGGTAGTTTATTAGAAAAAAAAAAAAAAAAAAAAAAAGGTCGTTGGTAGTTACTTCTGCCGACATGAATCTGCAGAATCATGCTCAAAACTAGCAAATTGCCCTAATCATAGAGCAGGGTTTGTCTGTCTAAAGGACTTTAAAAAAAAAAATTACTATTCATCTCAAAATTAACCACAATATTTTTATTTTTTACATTACATTAATAATTTTTTTTATTTTTTATTTTAAAAAAAAAACAATAAAAAAATTATTATTTTTTCCACTTTTTTCATACAAAATATTCTTAATTTTTTTCTCACATCAATCAAATCTATTACAGTTACAGTCAACTTCATTTTTAAAGTCCTTTTACAAACGCAACCTATGATTAGGGCAAAAAATCTACCAAAACATCAACTCCATTTTTCCTTCTTTTATTATTTGTTTCCTTGAGGATTGGATCATTTTTTAATAAAGCTATATTTACTCTTATTTCTTTATACAATTTTTTCTTATTTATAATAAACTTTTTAAATCATTTATAAGCATAAAAAAATAAATAGAAAAATGAAAGTAAATGTAAGGTTACTCTCTTTGAATAATACTCTTGGGTAGTGATATATTGCACGCTGAGTGTAAAATTTTTTTATTATTATTATTTAAAAAAAAAAAAAAAAATTACAGAAATGCACGCCGGGCGTGCATGGTGAGATTCACAAGACAATTTTGGATTTGAAAAGGAGATATTTAAACAAAGCTAGCTGCTGCGAGAGGAAATCTCACAGAATTTGTAATATGACTGATTGACAGTCACAGTCTGGCACCATTAAAATTTTTGTTTCTTACGTACTTTTGGCAGAACCACATTTAATATGGAAGACTACACTCCCCGAAAAATTGTGTAAAATTTATGGCTCGTATGAGATGGGCCAGATGACGCCTTTTTTTTTTCTTTTTTTTTTTAATTAATTAATTATTATTATTATTATTATTATTATTTTTAAATTGTGGGGATTAGATGAGATCTACATTCATCCGTTCACTTTTGTCATTGAGGTGCCTATTCTTTACATTTATGGTAAATATATCATAAATTTTTGAGCCAATTTGTCAAAATTAAAATTTTTTAAGTTTTTTATTTTTATTTTTTACAATTTATTTCCT
>NC_081543.1:29291280-29291543 GCF_901000735.1 Corylus avellana | reverse complement strand
AATTAAATAAAAATTAATAAAAAAAATTTAAAACAAATTGAAAGGGTGATCAGAAGCCACCCTAGTGGTAGGCAAACCACAGTTAAGGTGGTTGGAGGGGTTGAGCCACCACTTAGGTAGTTAGCGGTGGCCGGAGGTGGCCTGCATGCCACCTCATTTCATATCAGCAACAGCTTCTCTAAGCGCAGAGAAAGTAATTTTACATACAGAGTGTGAGAATTTGAGAGAGAGAGAGAGAGAACGATCTCAGATTCTTTTGTTTG
>NC_081543.1:29255106-29291180 GCF_901000735.1 Corylus avellana | reverse complement strand
TGGAAAAGAGGAACCCGTTGCGGCTTTCTTTACCCGCCTCCGAACATGGAGAACCATCCATTACAGGATTATCTCTTGGTTTTCCAACACTTGTGTTGTCTCCCTCAGTATGACCTTTGGCAATCTTGACAATGCCAAAGATGTTTGGTACATGTTAGCTCAACGCTACAACACTACCAATCTTGCTCAGCGGTTTCAGATTGAGACCAAGCTTCATCGCATGCACCATGAACTAGGTCAGAGTATTATTAATTTTTATTCACAAATGACTCATCTTTGGAATCAATTGTCATTATGTGAGCCAGAGTGGAGGGATAAGAAAGATGCCTCTGATTACATCACTTTTCGCGATAGCATGCGCTTGGCTGAGTTGTGGCAATTCGAGATGAATTTGAGCATACTCGGGCTTTTCTTTTTCACCGCTCACCGCTGCCATCCTTGAAAAGTGCTCTTAGTGAACTCGTTTCAGAAGAGACCCAATTCTCCACTATGAAGTTGCACACCTCTGAGATGGTCATGGCCACTGCATCATGCAATACGCGTGCCCCTAATTCTATTCATGTCGGGTCTTCCTCATCCAATCGGAATATCCAGTGCCATTATTGTCAGAATTATGGCCATAGCTATGAATGCAAAATAAGGCTTTCTCGTGGGAATCACCGAACTCCTAGTCATAAGGCTGTTGCGGATACTCATATTGATACATCAGATATGTCTTACACCGATATTGCACCCCAACCCAATACTCTTTCTCCTGCAGAAATTGAAGCTCTTATTCATCAGGTTTTATCAAAGTCCAATCTTAATACTGCCATATCCACCACACTAGGTAATCCCTTTGGTATTTTGATTATGTTTGCTGTAATAACATGACACCAAATTCTTCCATATTTTCTGTAAAATCTGTGCTACCTAGACCTACCACCATTTATACTGCTAATGGTTCCCATCTTGATGTTAATCACATTGGGTCTGTTTCTACTCATCAACTATCTATGTCTGATACATACTTAGTGCCTAATCTCTCGTTAAATATTTTATCTGTTGGTCAACCTTGTGAACTTGGCTTAGAACTACACTTTTCAAACCAAGATTGTGATGTATAGGATCCACAGACGGGACAGTTAATTGGGACCGCCTGTAAGATTGGACGTCTGTTCGAGCTTTCATCACTCCATCTTCCTTATGCTGTGTCTGCTGCCACTCCCACTCGGTCTCCATCTACCACCCTCAGTTTATAGTACTCTCGTTTAGGACATGCATCTACTTCTCATATTCGTTCTTTAGCTACAAGTGGTCAGTTAAGGTCTGTTGAGTCTGAGTCCCTTGATTGTGTTGCGTGTCAACTTGGAAAACAAAGTGCTTTACCTTTTAATAATAGTGCATCTATTTCTTCTGCTCCTTTTAATTTGGTGCATTCTGATGTATGGGGCCCTGCGCCTATTCCCACCATGGGGAGATCCCGCTATTTTGTTATTTTTATGGATGATTATTCTCGATACACATGGCTTTACCTTTTACAAAATCGGTCTAAACTTCCAAAAATTTATTCTGAATTTCAACAGATGGTTCAAACCCAATTTTTCCAAAACACAAAATTTTTTCGTTCTGATAATGCCATGGAATATCATGAATCTACATTCCTTACTACCCTCAAACAAAATGGCACTCTTCCTCATCGTTCATGCCCAAATACTTCTCAGTAAAATGGTCATGTTGAACGTAAACATAGGCACATTTTAGACACTGTTAGGGCTTTGCTCCTTTCTGCTTCTATCCCTAAACACTTTTGGGGAGAAGTCGTTCTTACCGCTATTTACACCATTAATAGGGTCCCGCCTCCCACTACCTTAAATAGGTCTCCCTATGAACTTCTGTATGGTTCTCCTCCTGATTACCAATCCCTCCGCATCTTTGGTTATGTCTGTTTCGTGCTTCTTCCACCCCATGAACGCACAAAATTAGAACCTCATTCTTGCCTATGTTCTTTTCTTGGGTATGGCATTGAACACAAAGGATATCGTTGTTATAATCTTATTTCCAAACGGCTCCGCATCTCGCGGCACTTCACTTTTTGGGAGCATAGCTTCTTTAGTGATATAGAGTATTTTCCTCCTAGTCCCTCCAGCTCTTCACCTGTCTTCACCAATGTTTCGTTTGATTTGCTCCCCGACGTTACTGATCTTGATGCAGGGATGACAAGCTCTCCAGATGACATTCCGACGGTCAACCCCAATGACTCTGCCCCGTCTGTTGATCCATCTACTCTTGAGCCAGCTCCCTCTGTCCCTCGTCATTCCACTCAAGTAACAGCTCTTCCTTCCCATCTTCATGATTATCACTGTTATTTTGCTCTTGCTACTTTACTGAACCCCATTCCTTCCGTGAGACTCATATTAACCCTCTTTGGCAGAATGATATGTCTGAAGAACTTAATGCCCTTTCTAAAACCCATACCTGGGACTTAGTTGATTTACCTCCAAGCAAAACTATTGTAGGGTGCAAGTGAGTATACAAGATTAAGACAAAATCTGATGGGTTTGTTGAGTGATACAAGGCACGTCTTATGGCAAAGGGGTTCAATCAGGGTATGGTCTTGATTATGAGGAGACTTTTGCACCAGTGGCTCGCTTTACTTCTGTCCGATCCCTCCTTGCTGTGGCTTCTGTGCGTTGTTGGGATCTTTTTCAAATGGATGTGAAAAACGCATTTCTCAATGGCGATCTTGTGAAGAAGTTTATACGCAGCCTCCTTCTGAGTACGATCATCCACCCCACAAGGTTTGCTGACTTCGCTGGCCATTGTATGGTCCGAAACAAACTCCACGGGCTTGGCTTGCCAAATTCAATTCCACTATTGCACAAATTGGGTTTGTTTCTAGCTCCTATGACTCTGTTCTTTTTATTCGGCGATTTGATGCTGATCTCATTCTACTCTTACTATATGTTGATAATATGATTATTACTGGAGATAATACTGTCGGTATTCGTAACCTTCAACAGTTTTTGAGTCAACAATTTGAGATCAAGGAATTGGGTTTTCTCAGCTACTTTCTTGGATTGGAAGTTTCTTCAGATCCAAAAGGTTACTATCTCTCTCAAGCCAAATATGCTTCAGATCTCCTCTCACGAGCTGGCCTTACTGATTGCAAAATTGTTGATAGTCCTCTCGAGACCAATGTCAAACTTCGTGCCACTTTCTGATGAGTTACTTTCTGATGCCACTCTCTATCGATAGTTAGTTGAAAGTCGCATCAATCTTACTGTGACATGATTAGATCTTGCCTATACAATTCATCTTGTTAGTCAGCTTATGACCGCACCACGCTCAGTTCACTATGCGGCTGTTCTTCGCATCCTTCGCTACTTGAAGGGTACTTTGTTTCATGGTATGCATTTCTCTTCTCACTCATCATTAGACTTATGTTTATATTCAGATACTAATTGGGCAGGTGATCCCACTGATCGTCGTTCCACCACGGGTTATTGTTTCTTACTTAGTGATTCTCTCATCTCTTGACGTAGCAAGAAACAATCTATTGTTGCCTGCTCTAGCACGAAAGCTGAGTATCGTGCTCTTGCTGACACCACCTCTGAGCTCCTCTGGTTTCGTTGGCTCCTACATGATATGGGTGTTTCTCAGACCTCCAGTTCTCCTATCTTTTGTGACAAACGAAGTGCAATTCGGATTGCGCATAATGATGTATTTCATGAATGTACTAAACACATTGAGATCGACTGTCATTTTGTGCGCCATCATCTTTTGCAGGGAACTCTCCGTCTCTGTCCAATTGCTTCTTTTGATCAGTTGGCCGATGTGTTCACCAAAGCACATCCACCTGGACGGTTTCGTGATCTTGTTTCCAAACTCAAGTTGGCATCTACATTACCACCTTGAGTTTGAGGAAGGATGTTAGAATATATTTCGAATATATTCTTAATATATTTTGATATCACCATAATGCTAATTTGACTATAAATAGGCCCCCTTTGTATACAATTTAATACACACAAAAATACAATATTCAGTTTATCCCTATATTCTCTAGTATTCTTTAGTTATTTTAACAATCAGTTTCCAGTATATTTTGCATCCAAATCGTTTGTGCTATATACTATCACAATTTTTGTTTACTCCAATCATCAATTTGATCATATTTCTGCTTCTCAATATCGTTATTAGTAAATTCTGGTATCAAAGCCATGAGTGTATTTGTTCTTTTCATTACCCGAGTATCTGGTTATTTGTGCTTCTCATTTTATCCTGCTACTGTCTGTTCTCTTTTTGTCTTTTAACATTCTGACCTCTGTTTTGATATGATTTACTTCAAATTGTAAGTCTTGAATTGTTACTTCTTTTTCACTTTTATTAAATTTTTGTAGTAGTGAACTAAGACTTATTGTTGGCTTGCTTATTTTACTGTTTTCCTCTTTCATTAAAAGATTTCTTAATTTTTTTAAATATTTGAATTTTAACTCAGGGTTTTCAACTTTACTTATTAACTCGATTAATAACACTTATTGTTCTTCTTGTTTGATAAAAACATTGACTGTTTTACAATAGCTATCGTTACAGCCAAAGCTAATGTCCAGTGAACTAGAGTTACTAGAATTTTCGCTATCATAAGGAAAATTTTCACCGGGATGAGCTAATAATATATATATATATATATATATATATTCTAAAGCTGACTCGATCCCTGCAACCTATGATTAACATGAGGTCGATCACTAAATATATATATATATATGTGTGTGTGTGTTTATATATAGAGAGAGATAGAGATGGCTAGGAATATTTAGTGATCGACCTCATGTTAATCATAGGTTGCAGGATCGAACCAGCTTTAGAAATGAGCAAGGGCTAGCCAAAAAATTTCGCTGGTAGGGGCCATTAGCAAAAAAAATAAATAAAAATTAACTATAAATTTTTTTATTTTTTTTACCTTTTTTTCTTATCATTTTGGGGGCCCTGGCCACAGCCAGTTCCCCCTTCCTCCATGAAAAAAGTTGACTTCTACCGTCAAGTAATATAGAACCTATTTAAAATTTGGGCAAGGACAAAAATTTAAACGAGTTGTCAAACATCACCAAAGTTTTTTTTTTTTTTCACTGTTTGACGTGAGATTGAAGTCCATCATGTGGGACTTAATTAATTAATTTATTTTATTGGATTATGGACTCACTGTCAGCTAGTTGTATTAGGTGTTTGAGACCATGCAACTTGTATTTGGTCTTCGTTGCCGACTTACTCACGTGCCATGCTAATGGGCCCATTTTAGAAGATTATCAGAAGAGTGCCGGTGGCACAGCAGTGCGACAAACCAGGGAGTGCACTCATCTTTTCACAATTCACAGTGACAGAGACAATATTGTTTGTCAAGTTTATATTTTTGTCTTTTATTTTGTGTTTTTTTGTTTAGAAAAGAAAAGAATATATTTTGTGTGATAATCAGATTGGCTGTATTGGAACTTGAATTTAGAAATTTGATGAGGACTGGATTAATTAGATTTAGGATTTTGATGATTATTTGATGAGATTAATTACCACAAATTACCATCTGCATGTGTGAGAGATGATTAAACAATAACATAATTAAACAAATACGATGCCCCAACCATTCTCGACTTAAAATCACAGTACTATCACATGCATACACATACATACAGTAGAATAAATATTGGCCAATTAAGCTCTGGGTGTAGTACTAAACTGGCCAAAAGCAAGTCTTCCTTCTTTTACAACCTCCAACCTCGGCTATATTTGAAGTCATCATCAAAATCACAAGCCCTATTTGTTATTCAACAAAAAATTAAAGTACAATACACCAAACATATGCCAATACAAAATGTTTTTTTTTTTTTTTCTTTTTTGAGATATGCATATTTTCTTCTTTTAAGCTACAACAAAGTAAATTCTTCAGCCTATTTTAGACTGGAATAGGGACAGCTCTTAGAGGATGTGCACGCTGTAAAGTTATGCCAAACTTTTCTTCCATGTTCATGTCCTCACGTTTAACCCCATCTTCAAGCTTCCAATCAAAGGTGTGGATAAGAGAACCTAACATCGAGTGCAACACTCGTATTACCAATGGCAAACCAGGACATATTCTCCTTCCACTACCAAAGGGTATAATCTCAAAGTTTCGGCCTTTAACATCAATTTCCAACCCCAAGAACCTCTCCGGTATAAATGAATTTGCATTCTCCCAAAAGCTCGGGTCTCGGCCTATAGCCCATGCATTCACTAACACTTGTGAACCCTTTGGGATAATATAACCATTGATTTCTACATCTTCTTCAGCTTTCCTAGGGAGTAACAAAGGAATTGCCGGATGCAACCGGAATGTTTCTTTCACTACTGCTTGTAAGTAAGGTAAACGAGTAATATCCGATTCCTCAACCGGGTGACCTTCACCAATTACTTGTTGCAACTCTGTTTTGGCTTTTGATAGTGCATCTGGGTTTCGAAGTAGCTCTGCCATTGCCCATTCCAATGTGGCTGATGTTGTATCAGTGCCAGCAGCAAATAGATCCTAAGTAATAACAACCAGAAGTTATTTACTTTTTATTTTTTTGTCAAAATATGATGTTAAAAATTGCCTCTATTTCTAGTAAAACTTGCATTAAAAGAAGAAAAGCCATAAGATGGGTAATTCCTATACTTGAGCATAGGAATTACTGTCTAAATATTGAGAGTAGAGATTTTCAGCTGCCAAATTGAGTCAGCCAAGTGTCTGCCATTTTTTTTTTTTTTTTTTAACCGAAGAGGAAAGAGGTTACAATAGAGATTATGGATAACCAAATTTGAGGCATTAGCACTAAATTTGAGGCATTAGCATCAAATTTAGAATGACTAAATCCCTTTAAGGTGATATCATTTATAAAAGGTTAACCTTCTACCCCTAAATTTTTGTTTTGAATCTAAAAACGAATTTTGAAGCATTAAAAATTCATTTTTGTTTTTTTTTTCACTTTTAATTTTTTTTTTTTTTTTAAAAGCAGCCCCGTGTTGGACTACGCTTAGCTGCCTCAATTTGGTGGCAGCCGCATAGACTGACTACAAAAATAATGAAAAAATAAACCTATAAGAATTTAAAGTTGAAATTGAACCAAATTTGACTCTAGAATAGCGGACAGAAGATAGGACAAATTCCTAGCCGAGCAGCTTGGAAGTCTTCTTCCCCTTTTGTAAAAGTTTTCTGGTCTCCTCCCCCAGCAGGATCACACAAGATCAATTTTGACACTGCTATAAGGGAACAATTTTCAGTGCAGGCTGCTGTTTGCCGAGATTCAAAGGGTCACATTGTTAAGGCTATTTCCCAAATAAATCCTCCATGTGATCCCATCTATGGTGAAGCTCTTGCAGCTCAGCTTGCTGCCTCATTAGCAGCCTCTTTGAAGCTCACAAGTTTCTCTCTTGAAGGTGACTCCTCGGTGATTATAGATGCTTTGCAAAACCCTTCCATCACTTTAGACTGGCATATACAATCAGTGATTGCCAACTCCTTGTTGCTCCTTACAGCCTCCCCCATTTGAGAGGCAAAGAAAATTCACAGAAGTCCTAACTTCTGCGCCCACCATGTGGCTTATTGGGCCGTGGCAAGAGTGGTCTCGGGCTGCATTCCCACTTTTTTTTCCCCCTCCATCATTCCCCTTATGTAGTGGAAAGAATCCACTCCCCTCTCTTTCTTTCTCCTGTTGTAAGGCCTTTGGCCCCTTGGTTTGTTATTAAATGTCTTGTTACAAACAAAAAAAAAAAAAAAAAAAAAAAACAAAACATCACACAACAACAAAAAGAAGACACTGTTGCCCAAGTGGCTGTTTTGAGAGAAAGCCAAGTCGCCCAAATTTATGAGACTTCGGTGCAATTATTTGGACCTGCCTATGGGCTCAACTGGTACAACCACTTGCGACACCCTTCCTACTAAGCCATTATGCCCTCCCATTCAGGGACTTTATGGGCTCAACTAATTTATCTGATCATTTGTTTGATGGTCTCCTTTCATCATAATCATATATAGTTAATTTACAATTTGCTTTTCAACAATTCCGTATCTAAAATAAAGTTATGTATTTCTTAACAAGTGAGAAGTGTCTTTTTAACAATTTATACTAAAAAAAATATGTATTTCTTATGTGTTTAAAAAATATTTATAATTTTGTAGAGACTAATAAATTGTATGAGTTCCTTTCCCCCATTTTGTATGAAATATATTCAATATGAATAGAGAGTAATAATACTAACCAAGAAGAAATGTTCCATCGTCGTCTTGTCCATCTGTTCAATGTTTTCTTCGCTGATGTTGAGAAGGGTATCTAACATGTCACTGTTCGTGACAAAACCAGACACTTTTCTCAACTGCAAACGTTCGTTAATCATGCGGGAAAAGAGGTCCATCATCTTCCCGAAGTTAACTGTCATGCGCCGCCTTATCCCTTGAGGGTCCAACTTCTGAAGCAAAGGAAAATAATCTGCTATGTTGGGTTTCCCTGCCTCTTCCATGATATTCCACACGATCTCCTTGAACTTTCTAGCCGCGTCAGAATTCGGGTCCGCCAAATCAACCGAAAGAATGGTGTTTGATAACATATTAAGCGTAGTCTTGAAAGCGGCTCTCCCAACTTCCACAGCCTCACCGGCTAGGCAGCTCTGACGAGTCTCGGCGAGGAGCTCTTGCACTTTCTTCCGCCGGATATCTTGGTTGGCGTCAAGGGCTGAGTTGGAGAATAGTTGACCGTTGCATATTTTACGAAGGTTTCTCCACTTGCTTGAAACGGTGATCCACGGCAAGCCGAACACGTCGTGCTCGTGGGCTCGGAGTGCGTCCGGGATGGTTCGGTTCGACAAGTTTTGGTCATGTGTTTGGAGGACTTGTTTGGCCATGTCTGCTGAAGAGATGACTATTGTTGTTACTCCTCCAAGTTTTAGGCTGATTATGGTACCATGAGTCTTGGCAAGCCTGGTTAGGGACCTGTGGGGTTGATCACCGAGTTCCAAGAGGTTTCCGATGACCGGAAAAGGTTTTGGACCAGGTGGAAGCTTTTTGTGATTTGCCTTCCACTTCCTACTTGGAATCATAGAGAAAACAGCTTGGATTAAGATCCAGGTGAGGCAAATGGCAATTACAAAGCACAAGAAATCCATCGATCTCTCTCTCTCTCTCTCTCTCTCTCTCTCTCAACTCTAAATCTCACAGAAGAAAGAAGGAAGACATGGGAAAACCTTTATAGATAAGATGCAAAACTCGGTAGGAAAGCTGCGCCTCACAATGACATCTATTTGATTTGTTTCTTTCTATTAAATCCGGATTTTATAATTATTCCGATAACATTTATAATTACATTATGCATGACGTCCAACAAGGAACTCTCTATGTCATTTTTTTTTTTTTTAATTTAATGGTTTATATATTATTTAAAAATTTTGGATGATACGATAACTGATGTCATAAAATGTTAATTAATCACAAAATGATTTTTCTTGGTAAAATGGAGATCATGATCGGTTTCCAATAATGACATCTCTCTATGTTATATTTGGATAACAGTTTCCTTACTTTTCTGAGCAAGTATATAATATAACAAATCAATTCCAAAAACATCAGTTGATTGACGCGCCGATCCAACCCAAATTGAAACTTATACCTTTATCTTAAATGAGTATTGTCACATTATCTGCACGAGATGAATAAAGTATTTAACATTACTCAACTACTTTAGCCTGAGAATTGCAATTTACTACACTCATCTTATTTTCATCTATTGAGTTGATGTGACACTAGAATCTAACCATTTTTGGATTTTTTTTTAGTTAAATACTAAATAACCCTTGGGGTTTAATTGTTTTTTTTTTTTTTTTTTTTCTTTAGGATTTGATTTTTATCATAGCAGGTCCATGTGGTTTTAATAATAGGCCTAATTAATTTTTCTGTCAGTTGACCATTAGTTGACTTAACGAAAATCTATGTAGACCAATCAAATGTTAACACGTGACACCTACTTAATTTTTTTTTTTTAAAATGAAAAAAAAAAGTATTTAAAAAAACAAAAAAAAAAAAAAATTCGGGAGCCATTTGGAGGTGGCCTTGGTGCCCACGGGGGCGGCCGAAACCACCCCCAGTGAGTGTGGAGGTGGCCGAAACCACCCCCAATGGTGGTTGGGGGTGGCCGAGCCAACCCCTTTGGGCACCAAGGGCCTAGCCACCCCCTTGACCATTTGGGGGTGGCCCCCTTTGGACCACCCCAAATTTTTTTTTCTTTATTTTCGTTTAAAAAAAAAAAACTTTTTTTTAATTAAAAAAAAAAAAATTACCCAAATGGCTAAGGAGGTGGCTCGACTACTCCCAATTTTTTTTATTTATTTCGTTTTAAAATATATATTTTTTAATTTTTTTAAATTAAATAAGTATCACGTGTCAACATTTAATTAATTCATATAAATTTCCGTAATCAAACTCTAAGGAAAAAAAAATAAAACAACGACACTCCATAAGATATTTAATATTTAACTTTTTTTTTTTTTTTTAACAATAACTGTTAAATATTATTATATCGTCCAATAGTACAAAAGTATAATATATATAATATTATTCTTTCTCTTTTGATAGTTTTAAATACTATTGTCTGTCCGATCTCATTCCATATAAGAATAAGGTATTTAGGGCTTCGTTTGGTAACGGCCTTTGGCTAGACACTGTTTAGTATATGACCCATTGTTCAATAAAACAATGGTAGTTTCATTATTGGGGTGGAACATTGACAGTGTTTTGGTAATTGGGAGAGTATTATCACAATTGAAAGTCTGGCGAAGATATTGTCAATTGAGTGGTAGTTTGAGAGGAGGTATGTGAACTTTACCTCTATATATATATATATATATATATATATATATATAATTTTGAAAGGGTCTTCAATCTTCACATATATATACAAAATATAAACATTTAAATTATTTTTCAAAAGTTTTGAGGAAATTCTCTATAATGAGAGTTTCGCCCCTGAGAGCGTGTAATGATTAATTATTACAAACTAGTTTAATAGAATAATATATATTTTTAAAGCATTCTTTTTTTTTTTAATAAGTGCTTTCTCACTTGCTTTATATATATATAGTTTTGAAAGGGTCTTCAATCTTCACATATATACAAACTATAAACTTTTAAATTATTTTTCAAAAGTTTTGAGGAAATTCTCTATAATGAGAGTTTCGCCCCTGAGAGCGTGTAATGATTAATTATTACAAACTAGTTTAATAGAATAATATATATTTTTAAAGCATTCTTTTTTTTTTAATAAGTGCTTTCTCACTTGCTTTAAGAATACATTTCACTTACATTCTATTTGAATTCAGATTCTCTGCTTCAAGTCGATAGTCAAGATGATAGATAGGTTTTCCTTCCTCTATTGAAGGATGGAATCTATGGATACGATCGGTTTTGTCCGTATGCATTTAGTTAGTCAAATTAACTTTTTTGCTAATTTGACTAATACGCTAGCAAAAAATTATCTCACAAAGATAGTGCATCCAGCTCGTGAGATTAATTAAACTTTTTGTTGAGTTTTTCACTACCCAACAAGCCAAAAAGGAAGTGCCACACAGTTGAGGGGGAGGGATTTCTCCCTCTCCCCCCTCCTCTCTTTCCCCCTCTCTTTTTTTGATCTGTTCCTCCTTCCTTTCCCCCCTCTCTTCCCCGATCCGTGTCTCTTTTCTTTTTTTGTGTTTGTTTTTGGATTTCGCTTTCGCTTTCTTTTCCTTGTTGTTGTTCTTTGTTTGCTTGTTTATTTTTTCTTGCTAGGTTTTGTTTGGGCACACTTTGTGGGTGCCGCTCATGGGGGATTAACTCAAACTTCTCCCCAATTTCTTTGAGTGCGCCGCCGATCTCCTCCACGCCAGCTTTGCCGTTTACCGTCTTCTGCTGGTTCTTTTCACGCGTCCCCACCGCGATGTGCTTCCAACGCCATCTATGCATTAGTTTCTGGCAAGCAAGCGATCGGCTTTTCTTCCGGCTGCTGTCATCCGCCGAGTGTGCTCCTATTTTTAAATTTTTAGTTGTATTGCTTTGATTTTCCCTATATTTTTCTTGTTTTTCTTGCTGCTTGTAATAAGGCCTTGTCCTCTTTCTTGATCTCCTCGCTTGTTATTTTGGTCCAGACCCCTGGGGTTGTGGATATGAACGATATCCTGGCTTTCGGGTTCAGGAGAATGTGTGTCGGCATGGGGTCCTTTTGATCCCAGGGTCGAGGAATAAGAGCTACTTATGCATTAGTTTGTGTCTGCCTAGCGTAGATCTGTTATTCCAACTGAAGATAAGTTATAGCTTAGCGGATGTTTGGCGTCTTTGATGTGTAATCTTTTAGTTACGACTTTGATCTTTTAGCTTCGGCTAGGATCTTTCAGAACGTTATGTTTTGTGATTGTAAGAGTTTTAATGCTCTTGATTCCTCTATTAATGAGATAAGAATGATTTTCCTTCAAAAAAAAAAAAAAAAAAATTAAAAATTAAAAATTAAAAAAAAAATATTTTTTTAATTCTCCATTCTATTTCCTCTCAAATAAATTTGAAGTCATTTTGTAATCATGAAAAAAAAAAGAAGTAAGATTTAAATAAAATGGAGAAAGACTTAGAAGGTAGAATGTGAGGGTGCTTTTGAAAAGTAGATAGTTTGAAATTGAGAAAAAACAAAAAAAACAAAAAAACAAAAATGAAGTGTTGGCTCAGTCTTCACAATGAAGTTGATGTTATGGTAGACTTTCTCAATATATATATTTTTTTAAAAATCCTTTTCAAGAGATTGTAGTCTTTGTAGATATATGTAGGAGGGCAATTTGTCATTTTTTAATATATTCAATAAATTGGAGATCACGTCTTATGAAGTAAAAATCATTAGTTCAAATTATTCTTTCTCTTTTTCTCTATTTGTGCGGACATATAAAAAAAAATAATTACATTTTTTTGGAACTAATCTAGATCTGCTGAGATCTTGGGCCTGCAATTCCTAATAAAATGTTCAGAAACGATCGATTCATGTCATCTCAATGCATAAAAGAAAAATAAAAGAACATAAAATAAAAAAACAAAAGAATTAAGTTAAAGGTCAAAAATGGTGATCAATCATTCCTTTGTGCAGTAGGCCACCCAAATCACTTTAAGGAGATACAACGGGCAACTGAGGGAAAAGAGTGCCGTCTCTTTTCTTCTTCTTTGACAAATGATACGACAGATTAACAAAAGCACAAAAGAAACAAAAAAAGGGGAACAGATTGGATTTGAAGGGATAGGAATCACAAACTGCAAAGAGTGCCTTCTCATTCACTGTCATTTGGGTGGAATTGTGGATGATTATATATATATATATATATATATATATATTCCGAGAGGGACAGGAATGACGTGCAAGTTAGGGCAAATAGTGCCGTCTCATTAGGGCTTATAGCTTATAAATTTCTCATATAACAATTACGGAGAATCCCAACAATTTCACTTGTGAACTTTTAAAACTATGAATATTGAAAACTAAATATGAAAATCGGTGGAGAAATGTCTTATTTTTATGGATCCGGATTCCTTTCAATTGAGGGGATAATTGGAGATTCTCTAATTTTTCATTTGGACCGTTCATTTTGATCCAACGCACTATAAAATGTCACGTGTCTTACTATAAATTAAATATTAAAATATCATTTTATTTTTAAAAAGAAAAGAAAAATTAAAAAAAAAATTTATAAAATAATATGAGATGGCCCGCCACATTCTCAAATTAACCTCCAGATCTACTACTCCAACAAAGAAACCAAACAAAAACCCTTCTCAAATTAATTTGCAATTTAAAGGATTATCTGCTTAAATAACTATCCCACAAACAAAGAGAATTTTGTTACAAAGAAGCGGCGAATAGATAAGGGGGAGGAGGAGTGTTGCAGTCAGATAAATTCATGCCAGAGAGTCAAATATACTACAAAGGATGAGATTTTCCCCAGAGAGACAAGAAAATTTCTCCAGACAAAAGAATCTGAGATCGTTCTCTCTCTCTCAAATTCTCACACTCTGTATGTAAAATTACTTTCTCTGCGCTTAGAGAAGCTGTTGCTGATATGAAATGAGGTGGCATGCAGGCCACCCCCGGCCACCGCTAACTACCTAAGGGGTGGCTCAACCCCTCCAACCACCTCAACTGTAGTTTGCCCACTACTAGGGTAGTTTCTGGTCACCCTTTCAATTTGTTTTAAATTTTTTTATTAATTTTTATTTAATTTTTAAAATTAAATTAATAAAAAATTATTATGTTGACGTGGCAAAATGTTGCATTTCAATCAATCTAGTGGCAGTTAAAAAAATTTGACGATAAAAAGTTTATTGGCATTTCAATTCCTTTAGGGAATAAATTGTAATAAATAAAAATAAAAAACTTAAAAAATTTTAATTTTGATAAATTGACTCAAAAATTTATGATATATTTACCCTAAATGTATAGAATAGGCACCTCAATGAGAAAAGTGAACGGATGAATGTAGATGTCATCTAATCTTCGCAATTTAAAAATAATAAATAATAATAATAATAATAATAATAAAAAATAATTAATTAAAAAAAAAAAAAAAAAAAGAAAGAAGGCACCATCTGGCCCATCTCATACGAGCCATAAATTTTACACAATTTTTCGTAAGTTTTGGGGGGAGTGCAGTCTTCCATATTAAATGTGGTTCTGCCAAAAGTACGTAAGAAACAGAAATTTTAATGTTGCCAGACTGTGACTGTCAATCAGAGTCTGTTTGGGAATTCGATTTTAATAAGGGCGATTTTAAAAATTGCATTTTTAAAAATTATGTTTTTAAAATCGCTACTTTTTAAAATCGTACAAACGTTTGGTAAAACATACTAAAAAGTACTTTTTTTATCAATTGAGTGTTTGGATAACATTAGCATATAATTGCGGTTTCATGACCAAATTACCAATAAGAATGAACAAGACAGAAAAAAAGAGAAATGAAGGGTTTTAAATATATTTTAGGTAGGTATTCTTGGTATTTTTTTCATTCCCATTCTAAAAAAGGTAACTATTGCGTCAAATATCTTTTTAATAAAAATCGTGATTTTGTTTTAAATTCGCACTTTTTCAAATAAGCACCCTCTAATCAGCTTATGAAAATCGCAGATTTTTTTGCGATTTTAAAATTTGTGTTTTTAAAATCGCAATCCCAAACACCCTAAAATTACGATTTAGTTTAAAATCGCAGATTATTTTAAAAAAAAATGCACTTCCAAACGCCTAGTCAGTCATATTACAAATTCTGTGAGATTTCCTCTCGCAGCAGCTAGCTTTGTTTAAAATATCTCCTTTTCAAACCAAAATTGTCTTGTGAATCTCACCATGCACGCCCGGCCTGCATCAACAGAAATGCACGCCGGGCATAAATTTTTTTTATTTTTATTTTTTAAAAATTATAATAATAAAATAATAATAATAAATTTTTTACGTTCAAAGTGCAGTATATCACTACCTAGAGTATTATTCGAAGAGAGTAACCTTACATTTACTTTCATTTTTCTATTTATTTTTTATGCTTATAAATGATTTTAAAAGTTTATTATAAATAAGAAAAAATTGTATAAAGAAATAAGAGTAAATATAGCTTTATTAAAAAATGATCCAATCCTCAAGGAAACAAATAATAAAAGAAGGAAAAATGGAGTTGATGTTTTGGTAGATTTTATGCCCTAATCATAGGTTGCGTTTGTAAAAGGACTTTAAAAATGAAGTTGACTGTAACTGTAATAGATTTGATTGATGTGAAGAAAAAATTAAGAATATTTTGTATGAAAAAAGTGGAAAAAAAAATAATTTTTTTATTGTTTTTTTTTTAAAAAAATAAAAAATAAAAAAAGTTATTAATGTAATGTAAAAAATAAAAATATTGTGGTTGATTTTAGGATAGTCGTATCACCAAGTCCTTTCGACAAACAAACCCTGCTCTATGATTAGGGCAATTTGCTAGTTTTGAGCATGATTCTGCAGATTCATGTCGGCAGAAGTAACTACCAACGACCTTAAATGGTCAAAATCGAAGATTGCTTTCCCTTCTTCTATTGAAGGGTCCCCACGATGGTTTTGTCCGTTTGATAGCATTTACATTCAAATTAACATTTTAGCAGCTAATAATTTAGTTGTAAATGTACTTGTAAAGTTTGTGTTCACATTAAAAAAAAAATTGTAAAAAATAATAATAAACCTAAACTTATTATCTTAAACATTTAGATTAAAAATGATGTCCTAATAATAATAATAATAATAATAACTTACTCTTGTTTAATTTTGTTAACGTTTCTCTACTGTGCAACTAGTTCAATAACAAAAAATCAGCAAAAATGTTTTCATGGGCTCTTGAGAGTAGTTAACTTTTTATTGGCAGCTACAGTTCTCAACAAGACAAAAATATATATTTTTTTCTATTCTTCATTATCTTTGGTCTCAAATCAATTTGAAGTGAGTTTCTAAAGAAAAATAATGAAGAATTTTTAAATTGAGAGTAATTCACCACTATAAGTCTGTATCACTGGATTGATGTGGCTTTACTCATCGGCTATGTTTGGCAAATGAGTGGACTTAGGAAGTGGGTCGAAACTGTAGTAGATTTGATTGATGTGAGAGAAAAAAATGAGAATGTTTTGTATAAAAAAGTACAAAATTTTGTTTTATAGTGATTTTTTTATTTGAATAATAATAAAAAGTGATTGATGTGATGTTAAAAGCAATAATATTGGGGTTAATTTTAAGAAGATTTTTTTGAAATTTTAGGTCCAGTCCAACCCACTCCTTTACCAAACACAGTATAAGTTCTTATTGTGAAAAAAAAAAATTAAAAATTGATAAAGACTGTTACAACATATCAAGGATGCTGGTGTAATATTTTAAATTACTCTTATTATTATTATTTTTTGAATAAAGAACTCATTTCATTTATTAAGAGGAACCTTGCTCGGCAAGGACTTTTGCATGGATACAGTCAGGATACTCCCTGTTCTACAATATCTCCTCCTTGGTTGAAATTGCCACCTTAGCTAATGTGTGGGCCGTGTCATTTGCTTGTCTTCCCACATGTCTAACATGCCATTCTCTGTGCTGTCGCAAATTTCTCCTCGCCTCATCAATTAACATGCAATAACTCTCATGCCACAGACTATCACGTTGCAGGGCTTGCGTAATTTCCTTCGCATCACCTTCAAGAATAAGATACCTCACCTCCATCTTCTTACTAATCTCTTAAATTACGTAAAGAATGTTTTAAAAGGTAGATGTGAGGGTGTTCTTAAAAAAGCATATAGATAAAATTGAAAAAATTAAATTTTCTAACTAAAATTTAGAGAAGGGGACGTATATGCTCTGAGAATAGAAAATATTTTCAAACAAGTCATGACAGATCACTGCAATTATGGAGAATGACAGATCACTGTAATTATGGAGAAGGAATCTTCCATCGTCGCATTTATTTTCAGTGTTTGGCCTCACTAATTAAGAAAGTTTTTGATTTTGATTTTTTTAACTTATTTTCTCTTCATTGATATAATCATAAAATAAGATAAAATGCTCAGTACAAGGTCAAATATATAATTTGAAATCTTCATAACTCAAATATTATCTATGACATATACAATAATCCATCGAGCTATTATAAGACAATATTTATATGAAAAGTCACCGTCTCAAACAATTTTAGATCTACAATAAATTCCGACGAATCACGTCTTTATCCACTGCCACGCTCTTGATTCCTTTTTTTTTTTTTTTAGGGGCGAGGGGGGAGGGAGGGGTAAAGTCCACTTAATCCCTTTAAACTATCACCCCAATGACAATCTACCTCCAAACTATCAATTACGACAATTTACCTCCCAAACTGCCAAAACAATGACAATGTCCCTCACAATGCTAGCAAAATGACGAAATTACCCCTATAAAATTTTCAATAAAACAAAAATACCCTTAAAAATTTGAAAAAAATAAATAAATAAAATTTAGTATTTTTATTTTTATTTTTGTAAGGGTAATTTCGTCTTTTTTAAAAAAAAATTGAGAGTACATTGTCATTGTTTTGGTAGGTTGCGGGATAAATTGTCGCAACTAATAGTTTGGAAGGTAGATTGTCATTGAGGTGGTAGTTTGAGGGGGTTAAGTGAACTTTACCATTTTTTTTTTTTTCCCACTACTAATGCTTTATTAATTGCAATCTCTTTCGTTGCCTTTACCATAGTGACAGCTTTATTAATTGCAATCTCCTTCGTTGCCTTTACCATAGTGACAATTCTTCTTTATGCTTGATAACTCCTCCGTCATCGGTTGATGGTTTGCCCTCAGAAAATGAACCATAAGAAAGCAACAGATCGACTGGAAACAATTCCGTTATTCTTAAGGATTCATAAAAACAAAATCTAAGAAAACGAATAAAACTCCACCTTATAGATCGCTACTAAAAGCAGATCTAGTGCAAATACATTCTTATTTAAAAATAATGAAAATACAATAACAAAACCCAACAAACCCTTATGTGTTCTACACGTCACCACCAGCCAACCACACACCGCTAGAAAGCACCCTAAAGACCATTGACACACGCGCCCTGGTTGATCTACGATGGAGGCAGGAAAAAGGAGGGGCAAGGGAGAAGGAGAAAGGGAGTGGAGAGGAGGGACTCGTATCTCTCTCCCCACTCTGCTATGCTCTTTTTGCGCTGCTCTCTTTCTAAGGTTTAAGAGACGTGTATCTTTTTGAAAGTGTTTGATTTCATACATGTGAGGAACGTTAGAATATTACTATTAAAATTAATTTTTTTATTTGCAAAGAACCAAAATAAAATAGAATAAAATATATTAATTACACATAACGTCAAAACTTACATGGTTGTAGGCCTGGGCAAATCCACCGCGTGTTGTGTACCAACCGTGTGCCGACCATAACTGACTATACGACGGACGATAGGCGAAACGAATTTTTCTATTCCGACGTTGTCGATTCGGTAGGCAGTAGGGATGGTTCGGTTGGCCAAGAGCCGGTCATGTGTTTGGAGGACTTGTTTGGCCATGTCTGCTGAAGAGATGACTATTGTGGTGACTCTGTCTAGTTTTAGGCTCATTATGTCGCCATGAGCCTTGGCAAGCTTGGTCAGGGACTTGTGGGGTTTGTCGCCGAGTTCTAAGAGGTTTCCGATGACAGGAAAAGGTTTGGGACCCGGTGGAAGCTTTCTGTGATCTGGTTTGCTTCTGCTATAGGAAAAGGTTTTGATTGAGACCCATATGAGGCAAAGACCAATTACAAAGCTCAAGAAATCCATCTCTCTATCAACTCTAAATCCCACAGAGGAAAGAACAGAGCAGAGTAAAGAACAGAGCAAACGAAAAACATGGTAACTACTAACTACTCTTCTTTGTTTATATATTTATGTTCTTTTCAAATGCTACTATCGACTTTGACACAAAACATATTATATATTACATCTCAAACCAACGACGTTGCTAACAAACTGCCAACGTTGATTCCTCGGAGATAATGACTCCAAGGTAATTGACAGCCAACAAGATCCTGTTTTCAAGGATAGCAAACATGGAGCACATGAACCTGCGTGTTTGTAGTGGATTAGTTTATCTTGTTATCTTGTAAGCAACTTGTAATTAAGCCACATTGACTCTCTGATTACCATCATTTCTATGGTAATCAAAGTACCATAGAATAAAAGAGAAAGTTTATTTCTAACTTGCAAGCTGCGCGCTTCTAACGACTCATTTCGCGTTCATGATTACCAAGCAGCTTGCATCTCATTATGGTACTTTCTCTCTCATCCTTGAAGGGGACTCTTTGATTACCATCCCGGCCATCAACTCCCGGTACTTCAGATCATAATGGGCTTCTGCCCAAATCTTCCCAAAATGCATAGCCTTGAAGATATCCAGATATGCAAATTTCTGTGCACATCATATCGTGAAATGAGTTTAGCTTCAAACCTAGTGTTAGAAAGCATTTCTACTCACTCTCCCAAACTTTCCTCTGATTTCTCTCCTCTTCAACTCCACTTCCTATGACAAATTCCAAATGAAAAACATACTTTGATAACTCAGGCATATATATATATATACCAGAATTTACTAATAACGATATTAAGAAGAAGACATATGAACAGATTAATGATTGGAATAAACGCTACTTACCCATTTTCTGAAATCCTTGTAATATTTTCTTTGTAAGCCTTTGAAGCATCAACCTTTAATTGAAATGATTTCAAAGATCATGTATCTTCATTAGTCAACCAGTTATTTGTAAGTGTTTATTTACCAACATTAATTATGTTTATCTATCGTTATTAGTGTTAGAATATATTTTGAATATATTTTGATATCACCATAATTGTTGATTTGATCTCTTTTCCCTGTATATATATTGATATTATTTTGCAACGTGGTACATTAGTTCCATAATTGTATTTCCTATTTTATCTGGCCTTATTCAGCTTTAAATAGACCCCCTTTGTATACAGTTTAATACCCACAGAAATACAATATTCAGTTTATCCCTATATTCTCTATTATTCTTTAGTTATTTTAACATGGTATCAGAGCCAAGTTTTGGTATTATCTAGAGAATTAGGAAGTCAGTATGTTCTCCACACGATTCAAAGGCATTTTCAATCTTGTTTTGGTATAACTATTATACCAACATGCTCAAAAAGGTCTGATCTATCCTGTGGCGTTCTAAGATCGTTATTCCGAGGTTCAACGTGCTCTCACGTGCCGTCGGAAGTTTCTGTGTCCCTATTCATGTGCCTCACGTGCCGTCGTCTTCAGCCGTTTGCGAAAAAGAATCTTGAATTCTTGATAGGAGGTTGCCAATCTACTGGACTGTGTTAAGCACACGCCTTAGATACACTGCACGCGCCGCCACAAGTTTCTGTGGAAATTTTCATCGCCTCCCGCACTGTTTTTGGCCACCACGGTCCGCCGTCTTCAGCCGTTTGCAGACAGGAATCTTGGATTTTGGATCGGATGCTGCCGATCTACCAAACTGTGTCAAGCACGCGCACCCCGGAGCCACCACGCGCCACCTCTCTTTGTAAGTTGTTTTGAGCTCACCTCATTACAATATACTCGGCCACACCTGATTATTTTTGTATTTGAGCTCACAACCCTATAGTGCACCCTGCTACACCGTATCTGAGGCCTTTAAACAAGCCTATATTCCTTACATACACTCAGCCTCACCAGATCCTAACCCGCCAGGCTCACAAAACCTATTCTACACTCAACCACATCGGATTATATCCCAAAAAAAAAAAAATGGTTGTACCTCGTACTACCACTCTCCCAAACACCAAAGATATTACCCAACCTATCCCCGTCATCCTCGATGGATCCAATTACCCTGCTTAGTCTCAAAATATGAGTAGGTGGCTCAAAGGACATTGTCTTTGGGAGTATGTTTCTGGCGAAGAACCTACACCTGTTGCTGGAAAAGAGGAACTCGCTGCGGTTTCACTACCCGCATTCGAACTTGGAGAAGCTTCCATTACAGGATTATCTCTTGGTTCTCCAACACTTGTGTCTTCTCCAACACTTGTGTCATCTCCATCAACATGACCTTTGGCAATCTTGACAATGCCAAAGATGTTTGGGACATGTTAGCTCAACGCTACAACACTACCGATCTTGCTCAGTGGTTTCAGATTGTGACCAAGCTTCATCGCATGTGCTAGGAACCAGGTCAGAGTATTATTGATTTTTATTCACAAATGACTCATCTTTGGAATCAATTGTCATTATGTGAGCCAGAGTGGAGGGATAAGAAAGATGCCTCTGATTACATCGCTTTTCGTGATAGCATGCGCTTGGCCGAGTTGCGGCAATTCGAGATGAATTTGAGCATACTCGAGCTTCTCTTCTTCACCGCTCATCGTTGCCATCCTTGGAAAGTGCTCTTAGTGAACTCGTTTTAGAAGAGACCTGATTTTCCACTATGAAGTAGCACACCTCTAAAATGGTCATGGCCACTACATCACGCAATACGCGTGCCCCTAATTCTATTCCTGTTCGGTCTTCCTAGTCCAATCGGAATATCCAGTGCCACTATTGTCAAAAATATGGCCACAGGTATAGTGAATGTAGAAAAAGGCTTTCTCGTGGGAATCACTGAACTCCTAGTCATAAGGCTGCTGCGATTACTCATACTGATACATCAGATATGTCTTACACCGATATTGCACCCCAACCCAGTACTCTTTCTCCTACAGAAATTGATAAGCGCCGAATGTTGCACATTCAAGCCCCTTAATTTGCATATGTTAATTCCTTAGCGTTGTTATTTGTTTGATTTTGTTTTGTTTTTGTGTTTTCAGGTTATAAATAAAGATGCAATTAATTCCATTCATTTTGGGCTTAAAAGCAAACTTTGAGAAGACCTAGAAGATATGATTAAGCTTAACCAATCATGGTTAAGTTTAATCAAATAAAGGAAGGGATTAATTCGGAATTTCTCAAATTGGAGTCAAAATCGGATTGGATTCAAATTTGGATTCTGCATATGTCTTGGTATTTTGGCCATAACTTTCAGCTCAAATATCCGATTGAGGTGATTCAAGCGGCACTGGAAAGCTAACTCAAATTTATACAAATCATTGTGAAATATAATTTTCCTAATTCGGAGCGCCGCATTGCCAAAATCGCCCCGTAAGATAGGAACGCAATTCTGGGCGAATCCTATTCCGATTTGGACTTGGGTTTTCTTTTTCCTAATTGGACTTGGACTTAAATCTCCGAAATTTATAGGATTACTAGGGCTTCTAGGACTCTCCTAAGCCCTATAAATAGGGTTCTAAACATTGTAAACAGACACATTGCTTCTAGAGCAAAAATTGAGTAAAATAGTCTGTGGAGCTTAGGAGATCATGAGCAGCTAAACCCCTTTGTGGGGTGTTGATGTAACCCTATTCAAGCACAATAGTTTGATTGTATTTAATTTATAGATTTTCAATTTATGCATGTTAATTGTATAACTATGAGGATTGCTACAATTGATTTTTGTTCTTCATATTAAATGCAATTGTTCTTAAATTCCAAAATCAATATTTGTGAAATTCTTCTTTTGTCTTAGAAAGTATTTTACTTTTATTGATCTCAAATCATTCTTGTTTTCTGTGATTATGAGAATGATGGTTATACAATGGATTTAATTGACATATGATCAATAGGATTTGATAGGCCATGCCTAGGGAAGACGGATTGTACTACACCCTAGTTTATTGTAATTTAGGTAAACAATCCGTGCCAACCGAAGATGGGTTACACTTATTCATTGATTATATGTATCCTGTTAAAGAATTTGATAATTTACACCTAGGGAAGACGGGTCGTACCGCATCTTAGTGGTTATGTGGACGATCCGTGCCAACCGAAGATAGATTATGCTTATTCTTTAATAAGGTAGTTTCTTGTTTATTTATATTTATAACATGCATAGAGTGAATTTCTTGGATTAATTATAATTAACCATTGTTGTGCGGATAGAGGTGAAGTCAATACCCTACTCTCTCTCTCTCTCTCTCTCTCTCTCTCTCTCATATATTTACTTCCTTTATTTCCGTTTATTTTATGCACTTTAAATTTACACAACCAATTCACTCTCTTTTAATTAAGTTAATTTTGATAATTAAACCCCTGCAGTCCTTGAGGTTCGACACCCTCAATATAGCCCTATCCTACGGGATTCATTCTATTGCGAGTGGTAATTTTATTATTGATATTTTTGGTCACAAAAATACCACATCAGAAATTGAAGCTTTTATTCATCATGTTTTATCTAAGTCCAATCTTAATACTGCCATGTCCACCAAACTAGGTAATTCCTCTTGGTATATTGATTCTGTTTGTTGTAATCACATGACACCAAATTCTTCCAAATTTTCTGCAAAATCTGTGTTACCTAGATCTACCATCATTTACACTGCTAATGGTTCCCATCTTGATGTTAGTCAAGTTGGGTCTATTTCTACTCATCAACTATCTATGTCTGATACGTACTTAGTGCCTAATCTCTCGTTAAATCTTTTATCTGTTGGTCAACTTTGTGAGCTTGGCTTAGAACTGCACTTTTCTAACTGAGGTTATGATGTGCAGGATCCACAGACGGGACAGCTAAATGGGACCGCCGGTAAGATTGGACGTCGGTTCGAGCTTTCATCACTCCATCTTCCTCATGCTGTGTCTGCTGCCACTCCCACTCGGTCTCCATCTACCACCCTCACTTTATGGCACTCTCGTTTAGGACATGCATCTACTTTTCGTATTCGTTCTATAGCTACAAGTGGTCAGTTAGGGTCTGTTAAGTCTGAGTCCTTTGATTGTGTTGCGTGTCAACTTGGAAAACAAAGTGCTTTACCTTTTAATAATAGTGCCTCTATTTCTTCTGCTCCTTTTAATTTGGTGCATTCTGATGTATGGGGCCCTGCGCCTATTCCCACCAGGGGGGGATCCCGCTATTTTGTTATTTTTATGGATGATTATTCTCGATACACATGACTTTACCTTTTACAAAATCGGTCTGAATTTCCAAAAATTTATTCTGAACTTCAATAGATGGCTCAAACTCAATTTTCTCGAAACATTAGAATTTTTCGTTCTGATAATGCCATAGAATATCGTGAATCTACCTTCCTTACTACCCTCAAACAAAATGGCACTATTCCTCATTGTTCATGCCCAAATACTTCTTAGCAAAATGGTCGTGCTGAACGTAAACACAGGCACATCTTAGACACTGTTAGGGCTTTGCTCCTTTCTGCTTGTATCCCTAAACACTTTTGGGGAGAAGCCATTCTTACCGTTGTTTATACCATTAATAGGGTCTCCTCTCCCACTACCTTAAATAGGTCCCCCTATGAACTCCTTTATGGTTCTCATCCTGATTACCAATCCTTCCGCATCTTTGGTTGTGTCTGTTTCGTGCTTCTTCCACCCCATGAATGCACAAAATTAGAACATCATTCTCGCCTATGTTGTTTTCTTGGGTATGGCATTGAACACAAAGGATATCGTTGTCATGATCCTATTTCCAAACGGCTCCGCATTTCGCGGTACGTCACTTTTTGGGAACATAGGTTCTTTAGTGAAATGGATTCTTTTCCTCCTAGTCCCTCTAGTTCTTCTCTTGTCTTCACTAATGTCTCGTTTGATTTGCTCCCCGACTTTACTGATCTTGATGCAGGGACGACAAGCTCTCCAGACGACATTCCGACGGTCGACCCTAGTGACTCTGCCCCGTTTGTTGATCTATCTACTCTTGAGCCAGCTCCCTCTATCCCTCGTCGTTCCACTTGGGTAACAGCTCTTCCTTCCCATCTTCATGATTATCACTGTTATTCTGCTCTTGCTACTTTACATGAACCTCACTCCCTTCGGGAGGCTCATATTAACCCTCTTTGGCAGAATGCTATGTCTGAAGAACTTAATGCCCTTTCCAAAACCCATACCTGAAACTTAGTTGATTTACCTCCAAGTAAAACTGCGGTGGGGTGCAAGTGGGTATACAAGATTAAGATAAAATCTGATGGGTCTGTTGAGCGATACAAGGCACGTCCTGTGGCAAAGGAGTTCAATAAGGAGTATGGTATTGATTATGAGGCGTCTTTTGCGCCGGTGGCTCTCCTTACTTCTGTCCGATCCCTCCTTGTTGTGGCTTCTGTGCGTTGTTGGGATCTTTTTCAAATGGATGTGAAAAATGCATTTCTCAATGGTGATCTTAGTGAAGAAGTTTATATGCAGCCTCCTCCTGGGTACAATCATCCACCCCACAAGGTTTGCCGACTTCCTCGGGCATTGTATGGTCTGAAACAGGCTCTACGGGCTTGTCTTGCCAAATTCAGTTCCACTATTGCGCAAATTGGGCTTGTTTCTAGCCCCTATGACTCTGCTCTTTTTGTCTGGCTATCTGATGTTGGTCTCATTCTACTCTTACTATATGTTGATGATATGATTATTACTGGAGATGATACTGTCGGTATTCATAACCTTCAACAGTTTTTGAGTCAACAATTTGAGATGAAGGATTTGGGTTTTCTCAGCTACTTTCTTGGATTGGAAGTGTCTTCTGATGCAATGGTTACTATCTCTCTCAAGCCAAATATGCTTCAGATTTCCTCTCACGAGCTGGCCTTACCGATTGCAAAATTGTTGATAATCCTCTTGAGACCATTGTCAAACTTCGTGCCACTGATGGTGAGTTACTTTCTGATGCCACTCTCTATCGACAGTTAGTTGGAAGTCTTATCTATCTTACTGTGACACGGCTGGATCTTGCCTATGCGGTTCATCTTGTTAGTCAGCTTATGACTGCACCACGCTCAGTTCACTATGTGGCTGTTCTTCGCATCCTTCGCTATGTGAAGGGCACTTTGTTTCATGGTTTGATTTCTCTTCTCACTTATCATTAGACTTACATGTATATTCAGATGCTAATTGGGCAGGTGATCCCGCTGATCGTCGTTCCACCACGGGTTATTGTTTCTTACTTGGTGATTCTCTCATCTCTTGATGTAGCAAGAAATAATCTATTGTTACCCGCTCTAGCACTGAAGCTAAGTATCGTGCACTTGCTGACACCACCTCTAAGCTCCTCTGGCTTCGTTGGCTCCTACATGATATGGGTGTTTCTCAGACCTCTAGTTCTCCTATCTTTTGTGACAATCGAAGTGCGATTCAGATTGCGCATAATGATGTATTTCATGAACGTACTAAACACATTGAGAGCGACTGTCATTTTGTGTACCATCATCTTTTGCAAGGACTTCTCCGTCTCTGTCCAATTGCTTCCACTAATCAGTTGGCCGATGTGTTCACCAAAGCACATCCACCTGCACGGTTTCGTGATCTTGTTTCCAAACTCAAGTTGGCATCTACATTACCACCTTGAGTTTGAGGGGGGATGTTAGAATATAAGGGAAAATGCAGTTTACCCTCCTGAAGTTTCAGGAGTTTTTCAATTTTAACCCCAAAGTTCAAAAATTGGCAATCTATCCCACTGAAGTTTCAAAAATTGGCAATTTAAACCATCCGTTTAATTTTTCCGTCAAAATGGACGGAAATCTATGAAATTACATCATTACCCTTAGGTTTTTTTAAAAAAATTTCCGTCCAATTTAACAGAAAATTAAACGGAAGGTTTAAATTGCCAATTTTTGAAACTTCAGGGGGGTAGATTGCCAATTTTTAAACTTTGAGGTTAAACTTGAAAAACCCTTAAAACTTCACGGGGGTAAACTGCCTTTTCCCCTAGAATATATTATGAATATATTTTGATATCACCATAATTGTTGATTTGACCTCTTTTCCCTGTATATATATATATTGATATTATTTTGCAATATTGTACATTAATTTTGTGATTGTATTTTCTATTTTATATGGCATTATTCAATTATAAATAGGCCTCCTTTGTATACAGTTTAATACACACAGAAATATAATATTTAGTTTATCCCTATATTCTCTAGTATTCTTTAGTTATTTTAACAATCATTTTCCAGTATATTTTGCATCCAAATCGTTTGTGCTTATATACTATCACAATTTTTGTTTACTCCAATCATCAATCTGTTCATATTTCTACTTCTCAATATCGTTATTAGTAAATTCTAGTATTAGAGCCATAAGTGTGAAGTGTCTATTTGTTCTTTTCATTGCCCGAGTATCTGGTTACTTGTGCTTCTCATTTTATTCTGCTACTGTCTATTCTCTTTTCGTCTTTTAACATTTTGACCTCTGTTTTGATATGATTTACTTCAAATTGTAAGTCTTGAATCGTTACTTCTTTTTTACTTTTATTAAAATTTTCTAGTAGTGAACTAAGACTTATTGTGGCTTGCTTATTTTACTGTTTTCCTCTTTCATTAAAAGATTTCTTAATTTTTTTAAATATTTAAATTTTAACTCAGGGTTTTCAACTTTACTAATTAACTCGATTAATAACACTTCTTGTTCTTCTTGTTTGATAAAAACATTGACTGTTTTACAATAGCTATCTTTACAGCCAAAGCTGATGTCCAGTGAACTAGAGTTACTAGAATTTTCACTATCATAAGGAAAATTACTGGATGAGCTGGCCAATATATGTGTGTGTGTGTTTATATATATAGAGATAGAGATAGCTAAGAATATTTAGTGACCTCGTGTTGATCATGGGTTGCAGGGATTGAGCCAGCTCTGAAAATGGGCAGGGGCCCATGGCTAAAAAATTTCGCTGGTAGGAGCTATTAGCCAAAAATGAATAAAAATTAACCATAATTTTTTTTTTTTTTAACCATAAATTTTTTTTTTTTCTTGTCATTTTGGGGGTCCCTGGCCACAGCCAGTCCCCCCTTCCTCCATGAAAAAAGTTAACTTCTACCGTAAAGTAATATAGAACCTATTTAAAATTTGGGTAAGAACAAAAATTTAAACGAGTTGTCAAACATCACCAAAGATTTTTTTTTTTTTTTTTAACTGTTATGACAATCTCTATTATTGTTTCTTGAAAAATCATAGAGAACAAATCAAACAATATGTTGGACATGAGATTGAAGTCCATCATCCATCATGTGGGACTTAATTAATTAATTTATTTTATTGGATTTTGGACTCGATCACTGTCAGCTCGTTGTATTAGGCGTTTGAGACCATGCAACATGTATTTGGTCTTTGTTGCCGACTTACTCACGTGCCATGCTATTGGGCCCATTTTAGAAGATTGTCGGAAGAGTGCCGGTAGCGCAGCAGTGCGACAAACCAGGGAGCGCACTCATCTTTTCACAATTCACAGTGACAGAGACAATATTGTTTGTCAAGTTTACATTTTTGTCTTTTATTTTGTGTTTTTTATTTTTTATTTTTATTTTTTTTGTTTAGAAAAGAATATGTTTTGTGTGATAATCAGATTGGATGTATTGGAACTTGAATTTAGAAATTTGATGAGGATTGGATTAATTATATTTAGGATTTTGATGATTATTTGATGAGATTAAATTACCACAAATTACCATCGATCGGTGTGAGAGATGATTAAACAATAACATAATTAAACAAATACGATGCCCCAACCATTCTCGACTTAAAATCACAGTACTATCACATGCATACACATACATACAATAGAATAAATATTGGCCAATTAAGCTCTGGGTGTAGTACTAAACTGGCCAAAAGCAAGTCTTCCTTCTTTTACAACCTCCAACCTCGGCTATATTTGAAGTCATGATCAAAATCACAAGCCCTATTTGTTATTCAACAAAAAATTAAAGTACAATACACCAAACATATGCTAATACAAAATGTTTTTTTTTTTTTTTTTCCTTTTTTGAGATATGCATATTTTCTTCTTTTAAGCTACAACAAAGTAAATTCTTCAGCCTATTTTAGACTGGAATAGGGACAGCTCTTAGAGGATGTGCAAGATGTAAAGTTATGCCAAACTTTTCTTCCATGTTCATGTCCTCACGTTTAACCCCATCTTCAAGCTTCCAATCAAAGGTGTGGATAAGAGAACCTAACATCGAGTGCAACACTCGTATTGCCAATGGCAGACCAGGACATATTCTCCTTCCACTACCAAAGGGTATAATCTCAAAGTTTCGGCCTTTAACATCAATTTCCGACCCCAAGAACCTCTCCGGTATAAATGAATTTGCATTCTCCCAAAATCTCGGGTCTCGGCCTATAGCCCATGCATTCACTAACACTTGTGCACCCTTTGGGATAATATAACCATTGATTTCTACATCTTCTTCAGCTTTTCTAGGGAGTAACAAAGGAACTGTCGGATGCAACCGGAATGTTTCTTTCACTACTGCTTGTAAGTAAGGTAAACGAGTAATATCCGATTCCTCAACCGGGTGACCTTCACCAATTACTTGTTGCAACTCTGTTTTGGCTTTTGATAGTGCCTCTGGGTTTCGAAGTAGCTCTGCCATTGCCCATTCCAATGTGGCTGATGTTGTATCAGTGCCAGCAGCAAATAGATCCTAAGTAATAACAACCAGAAGTTATTTACTTTTTATTTTTTTGTCAAAATATGATGTTAAAAATTGCCTCTATTTCTAGTAAAACTTGCATTAAAAGAAGAAAAGCCATAAGATGGGTAATTCCTATACTTGAGCATAGGAATTACTGTCTAAATATTGAGAGTAGAGATTTTCAGCTGCCAAATTGAGTCAGCCAAGTGTCTGCCATTTTTTTTTTTTTTTTTTAACCGAAGAGGAAAGAGGTTACAATAGAGATTATGGATAACCAAATTTGAGGCATTAGCACTAAATTTGAGGCATTAGCATCAAATTTAGAATGACTAAATCCCTTTAAGGTGATATCATTTATAAAAGGTTAACCTTCTACCCCTAAATTTTTGTTTTGAATCTAAAAACGAATTTTGAAGCATTAAAAATTCATTTTTGTTTTTTTTTTCACTTTTAATTTTTTTTTTTTTTTTAAAAGCAGCCCCGTGTTGGACTACGCTTAGCTGCCTCAATTTGGTGGCAGCCGCATAGACTGACTACAAAAATAATGAAAAAATAAACCTATAAGAATTTAAAGTTGAAATTGAACCAAATTTGACTCTAGAATAGCGGACAGAAGATAGGACAAATTCCTAGCCGAGCAGCTTGGAAGTCTTCTTCCCCTTTTGTAAAAGTTTTCTGGTCTCCTCCCCCAGCAGGATCACACAAGATCAATTTTGACACTGCTATAAGGGAACAATTTTCAGTGCAGGCTGCTGTTTGCCGAGATTCAAAGGGTCACATTGTTAAGGCTATTTCCCAAATAAATCCTCCATGTGATCCCATCTATGGTGAAGCTCTTGCAGCTCAGCTTGCTGCCTCATTAGCAGCCTCTTTGAAGCTCACAAGTTTCTCTCTTGAAGGTGACTCCTCGGTGATTATAGATGCTTTGCAAAACCCTTCCATCACTTTAGACTGGCATATACAATCAGTGATTGCCAACTCCTTGTTGCTCCTTACAGCCTCCCCCATTTGAGAGGCAAAGAAAATTCACAGAAGTCCTAACTTCTGCGCCCACCATGTGGCTTATTGGGCCGTGGCAAGAGTGGTCTCGGGCTGCATTCCCACTTTTTTTTCCCCCTCCATCATTCCCCTTATGTAGTGGAAAGAATCCACTCCCCTCTCTTTCTTTCTCCTGTTGTAAGGCCTTTGGCCCCTTGGTTTGTTATTAAATGTCTTGTTACAAACAAAAAAAAAAAAAAAAAAAAAAAACAAAACATCACACAACAACAAAAAGAAGACACTGTTGCCCAAGTGGCTGTTTTGAGAGAAAGCCAAGTCGCCCAAATTTATGAGACTTCGGTGCAATTATTTGGACCTGCCTATGGGCTCAACTGGTACAACCACTTGCGACACCCTTCCTACTAAGCCATTATGCCCTCCCATTCAGGGACTTTATGGGCTCAACTAATTTATCTGATCATTTGTTTGATGGTCTCCTTTCATCATAATCATATATAGTTAATTTACAATTTGCTTTTCAACAATTCCGTATCTAAAATAAAGTTATGTATTTCTTAACAAGTGAGAAGTGTCTTTTTAACAATTTATACTAAAAAAAATATGTATTTCTTATGTGTTTAAAAAATATTTATAATTTTGTAGAGACTAATAAATTGTATGAGTTCCTTTCCCCCATTTTGTATGAAATATATTCAATATGAATAGAGAGTAATAATACTAACCAAGAAGAAATGTTCCATCGTCGTCTTGTCCATCTGTTCAATGTTTTCTTCGCTGATGTTGAGAAGGGTATCTAACATGTCATTGTTCGTGACAAAACCAGACACTTTTCTCAACTGCAAACGTTCGTTAATCATGCGGGAAAAGAGGTCTATCATCTTCCCGAAGTTAACTGTCATGCGCCGCCTTATCCCTTGAGGGTCCAACTTCTGAAGCAAAGGAAAATAATCTGCTATGTTGAGTTTCCCTACCTCTTCCACGATATTCCACACGATCTCCTTGAACTTTCTAGCCGCGTCAGAATTCGGGTCCGCCAAATCAACCGAAAGAATGGTGTTTGATAACATATTAAGCGTAGTCTTGAAAGCGGCTCTCCCAACTTCCACAGCCTCACCGGCTAGGCAGCTTTGACGAGTCTCGGCGAGGAGCTCTTGCACTTTCTTCCGCCGGATATCTTGGTTGGCGTCAAGTGCTGCGTTGGAGAATAGTTGACCGTTGCATATTTTGCGAAGGTTTCTCCACTTGCTTGAAACGGTGATCCACGGCAAGCCGAACATGTCGTGCCCGTGGGCTCGGAGTGCGTCCGGGATGGTTCGGTTCGACAAGATTTGGTCATGTGTTTGGAGGACTTCTTTGGCTATGTCTGCTGAAGAGATGACTATTGTTGTTACTCGTCCAAGTTTTAGGCTCATTATGGGGCCATGAGCCTTGGCAAGCCTGGTTAGGGACCTGTGGGGTTGATCATCGAGTTCCAAGAGGTTTCCCATGACCGGAAAAGGTTTTGGACCAGGTGGAAGCTTTTTGTGATTTGCCTTCCACTTCCTACTTGGAATCATAGAGAAAGCAACTTGGATTAAGATCCAGGTGAGGCAAAGGCCAATTACAAAGCTCAAGAAATCCATCTCTCTCTCTCTTTCTCAACTCTAAATCTTACGGAAGAAAGATAATGACATCTATTTTTTCTTGGTAAAATGGAGATCATGATCGGTTTCCAATAATGACATCTCTCTATGTTATATTTGGATAACAGTTTCCTTACTTTTTCTAATCAAGTATATAATATAACAAATCAATTCCAAAAACCTCCGTTGATTGACGCGCCGATCCAACCCAAATTGAAACTTATACCTTTATCTTAAATGAGTATTGTCACATTATCTGAATGAGATGAGTAAAGTATTTACCATTACTCAACTACTTTTGCTTGAGAATTGCCATTTACTACACTTATCTTATTTTCATGATCTATTGACTTGATGTGACCCTAGAATCTAACTATCTTTGGATATATTTTTTTTTTTAACAATAACTAATAAATACTATCATATGATTCATATTGTCCAATATACTATCATATCATCCAATAGTTCGAAGATGTAATATATAATATTACTCTTTTCCTTTTAATAATTCTAAATACTATTGTCTGTCCCACCTCATACCATATAAGAATAAAGTAGTTAGAAGTACTCAATAATACGCCACCTTGTCAACGCCAGCTTTTGACATTTGGTTTGGGATGGAGAGGGAAAGAACGAATATAATACTAATAATAATAATAATAATAATTATTATTATTATTATTATTATATGTTGGTTTCTGTCGGCTACCTTGTCTCATGTGGGAAACAAAGCAGCCCCTACTCGGATCTAGAATTATTAAAATTCTTAGAAAATTTTAGTTTTTGAAATTTTGAATTCAAGCTGTATATTTTTTATTTAATAGTTATTGTTCTACTATGTGTCCCCACGATTAGTAAGATAATAAATATTTATTATTTTATTAGTAATAAGATACGTGACAAAATAATGACCTTTAAATAAAAAATATACGACCTAGATCTAAAATTTCCTTTAAGAATTTTAGTGGATCCAAATCCTCCCACTCAGCCTCCACGTTCATGTTTCCAAGGATTTTTGTAATAGAAGTCAACAAGTTTTTAAAGAACTTTCATGATCATGCGCGATTTTTTGTCACGGGTGAAAATTAAAAAGAGGGTTACTGATATTTCTACAAGCAGCATTTTACTGAAGACTTAAATTTATTACTTAATAAAGAAGAATTAAATTATTTATTAAATTTATTAAATAAAGGATAAGATCGATTAGATGTGATAGCTGGAGGTCAAACAAAATATATGGGTAAAGTCTACGGACCTTCCTCAAACTATCACTATTAACATTTCTCCAACTTTTAATTGTGATAATGTCCACCCAAACTATCAAAATATTATCAATGTCTTCCCTAAGGGTAGCAAAAAGGTAAAAATGCCTCTATGTATTTATCAATAAAACAAAAGTACTCCTATAAATTCAAAAAATAAATAAATTTAAATTTTTTTTTAAAAAAAAAATGAAAAATAATTATTTTTAATTTTTTTTTTTTTTAAAAAATAAATAAAATTTAAAATTTAGAAAATGAAAATGAAAATTTTAATTTAAAGATAAATATTTTTTTAAAATGAATATTTTTTGAAACGAAAATTTTTAATTTTTTTCAAATGAATTTTTTTAAACAGAAATTTTTATTTAAAAGAAACATTTTTTTAAAAAATTTTGTTTTAGAGAAAGAAAATTTTTATTTTCTTAAACGAAAATTGTTAATTTTTTTAAAACAGAAATTTTTATCTTAAAAAGTAATAAATAAAAAAAACAAAAAACAAAAAACAAAGACTTCATTTTTTATAACAAAAAAATCAAATTTTTTTATTTTTTTATTATACAAATGATTTTTTTTTTAATTTGAAAATTTTCACCCTTTGGATTTATTATTTATTTATTTTTTTTAGTTCTAAGTTTTTTCTATAAGTTTTAGTATTTTTTGTTTTTATTTACTAAGGGTAGTTTCGTCATTGGAGAGAACATTGACAGTGTTTTGGTAGTTTGATGAGACATTGTCACAATTGAAAATTTGGCGGAGACATTGTCAATTGAGTGGTAGTTTGAGAGAGGTATATGGACTTTACCTAATATATATATATATATAATTTTGAAAGGGTCTTCACATATATACAAACTATAAACTTATAAATTATTTTTCAAAAGTTTTGAGGAAATTCTCTATAATGTGAATTTCGCCCCTGAGAGCGTGTAATAATTAAATCTTACAAACCAATTTAATAAAATAATATATATTTTTAAAGCACTTAAAAAATATATATATTTTTTAATAAGTACTTCTCACCTGCGCTAAGAATACATCTCCCTTACATTCTATTTCAGATTCTCTGCTTCTAGTCGATAGTCAAGATGATAGATAGGTTTTGCTTCCGTAATCGATGGATACGATCGGTTTTGTCCGTATGCATTTAGTTAGTCAAATTAACTTTTTTGCTAATTTGACTAATACGCTAGCAAAAAATTATCTCACCGAGATAGTGCATCCAGCTCCCGAGACTAGTTAAACTTTTTGTTGAGTTTTTCACTACCCAACAAGCCAAAAAATAATAATAATAATAATTAATTAATTAGTTTTTTTATTCTCCATTCTATTTCCTCTTAATTAATTTTGAAGTCATTTTGTAATCATGAAAAAAAAAAGTAAGAATAATGAAAATATTTAAATAAAATAGAAAAAGACTTAGAAGGTAGAATGTGAGGGTGTTATTGAAAAGTAGATAGTTTGAAAAAACAAAACAAAAAACAAAAAACAAAAATGAAGTGTGGGGCTAAGTCTTCACAATGAAGTTGATGTTATGGTAGACTTTCTCGATATATTTTTTTAAAAAAATCATTTTCAAGAGATCGTGGATATATATATAGTAATCTATGATTAGGGCAATTTGTCATTTTTGAATATGGTTGTTCAAGTTCAATCCACTGGAGATCACGCCTTATGAAATGAAAGTTATTAATTTAAATTATTCTTCCTCTTTTCCTTTATTTGTGCGGACATGTAAAAAAAAAAAATAATTACATTTTTTTGGAACTAATCTAGATCTGCTATGATCTTGGGTCTGCAAATCCTAGTAAAATGTTCAGAAACTATGGATTCATGTCATCTCAATGCATAAAAGAAAAATAAAAAAATAAAAAAAAACAAAAAAATTAAGTTAAAGGTCAAAAATGGTGATCAATCATTCCTTTGTGCAGTAGGCCACCCAAATCACTTTAAGGAGATACAACGGCCCCGTTTGCCAACAGCATGGGGCCAGCACTATAGTTGGAACGGCACTGTTCCAGCTACAGTGCCATCTGATAGGTGCAGCAACTTTTTAATATTAAATTTTTTTGTTTTTTTTTAAAGCAAAATAAAAAAAAAATAAAAAAATAAAAAAGAAAAAAGGAGAAAAAAGATGGGGTGGTTCCAGCCACTCCTTGGCCAAAATGGGGTGGCCGGACCA
>NC_081543.1:29201018-29255006 GCF_901000735.1 Corylus avellana | reverse complement strand
GGGACATAGGTCGCATCAATGTCCCCGAAGGCAGATGGTAAACTTGATCGAACCTGAGCCAGAGGGAGGGTCCGAGAATGGAGATATTGATACACCCGAGTATGAAGAAGAGGAGTTGGCTGACGCTGATGAGGGAATCCCACTTTCCCGATCCTTAGTAATTCAACGTTTACTCTTGACACCGAGGCAAGATGATCAATCTCAAAGGCACAAGATTTTTCGTACTCGCTGCACAGTCAACCAAAGAGTATGTGATGTGATTATTGATAGTGGTAGCGGGGAGAACGTAGTGTCGAAGGAGATGGTTTCAAAGTTGGGTTTGAAAACTGAGAAGCACCCAACTCCATATAAGATCGGATGGATCAAGCGGGAAACCGAGACACTAGTAACCGAGAGATGTCGTTTCACATTTTCGATCGGTAAGCATTACTCGGATTCTATTTTGTGTGATGTTGTCGAGATGGATGCATGCCACTTAATCCTGGGAAGACCGTGGCAGTTTGACGTGAATGCCCAGGAGCAAGGAAGAGCCAATGTCTACACTATCTTTTGGGATGGTCGGAAGATAACATTTCGACCTTTACAGGAAGTCGAAAATTCTACTTATTCTAAGGGAAAGCCGATCCTCCTATCCACTGGATCAGAATTTATAGAAGAAGTTAAGAAGGCCCGAGACATCATAGCATTGGTGACCAAGGGAACCCCGGGCTCCGTCTCACAAGAAGTTCCTGAGATAATGCGACCGATGTTAGAAGAATTCCAAGACATCATGCCTGAAGAGATGCCCGAAGGACTGCCCCCATGAAAGATATCCAGCACTATATTGACTTAGTGCAGGGAGCAAGTCTCCCGAACTTGCCACATTATCGAATGAGCCCAAAGGAGAATGCTATTTTGCAAGAGCAGGTAGAGGGGTTAATTCGGAAGGGACACTTGCGAGAGAGTATGAGTCCATGCGCAGTACCGGCCCTACTTGTACCGAAGAAAGATGGGAGTTGGCGAATGTGCATGGATAGCCGGGCAATCAACAAGATCACGGTCAAGTATCGGTTTCCTATTCCCCGAATAGGTGACATGTTTGATATGCTATCTGGGGCTAAGATTTTTTCGAAGATTGACTTGAGGAGTGGATATCACCAAATCCGTATACGACCGGGAGATGAATGGAAAACTGCGTTCAAGACTAAAGAGGGGCTTTATGAGTGGATGGTGATGCCTTTCGGCTTTTCGAATGCACCAAGCACTTTCATGCGACTCATGAATCAGGTACTGAAACCTTTTATCGGAAAATTTGTCGTTGTCTATTTCGATGATATTCTTATCTATAGTCGCAACCCGGTGGATCACATGGATCACGTGAGGAAAGTGTTGGAGGTTCTCCGTGAAAATAAGTTGTTCATCAACTTAAAGAAGTGTAGTTTCATGATGGATCAGTTACTCTTCCTCGGATTTGTAGTCGGTGCCGATGGAATCCGAGTGGATGAAGAGAAGGTGAGAGCAATCCGAGAATGGCCCACACCCAAGTCAGTGGGAGAAGTAAGAAGTTTCCATGGGTTAGCAACTTTCTATAGAAGGTTCGTTCGGAATGTCAGCAGTATTGTAGCACCGATCACCGAGTGTATGAAGAAAGGAAAATTCAATTGGGGTGAAGAAGCTGAGCGAAGTTTCTCAATCATCAAAGAAAAGCTATGCACAGCACCTGTACTTGCCTTACCTGACTTTGACAAGTTGTTTGAAGTTGAATGTGATGCATCAATCGTCGGGATAGGAGCTGTGTTATCTCAAGAAGGGAAGCCCGTAGAATTTTTTAGTGAGAAGCTCGGAGAAGCAAGACAGAAGTGGTCAACATATGAGTTGGAGCTTTATGCTGTCTTGAGAGCCCTCAAGGTGTGGGAGCACTACTTGATCCAACAAGAGTTTATCCTCTATTCCGACCATCAAGCATTAAAGTTCATCAATAGTCAAAAGAATATGGATCGGATGCATGCTCGGTGGGTTTCTTACATCCAACGGTTCACTTTTTCTCTCAAGCATAAGTCGGGAAAATTGAATTGTGTAGCTGACGCTTTAAGCTGCCGAGCTACCCTGTTGATCACCATGAAAGCTGAAGTGACTGGATTCGAGTGCCTAAAGGAGTTAAATGAGGAAGATGAAGATTTTGGTGAAACCTGGAAGCATTGCAAGGCGGGGCAACCAATTTCTGTGATACATATTCAAGAGGGGTATTTATTTCGTGGGAATCGGCTGTGCATCCCGAGGAGTTCCTTACGGGAACAGATAATCCGAGAATTACATGCTGGAGGTTTGGGTGGTCATTTGGGAAGAGACAAGACTATTGCTCTAGTTGAGGAGCGGTATTACTGGTCGCAACTAAAGAAAGAAGTAAGTAATTTTGTCTGACGATGCCAGACTTGTCAGGTCGCCAAGGGGCAAACCCAAAATGCGGGATTATACATGCCTCTACCAATACCAGAAGCACCGTGGGAAGATGTATCCATGGATTTTGTATTGGGTCTCCCGAGAACCCAACGAGGAGTAGATTCTATAATGGTAATTGTGGATAGATTTTCCAAAATGGCTCACTTTGTTGCTTGCAAGAAAACATCTGATGCTGTTCAAGTGGCCAATCTATTCTTCCGAGAGGTGGTTCGATTGCATGGAGTCCCAAAGTCTATCACTTCTGACCGAGACACCAAGTTCTTGTCTCACTTTTGGCGAACATTATGGAAGCGGTTCGACACAGCATTGAACTTTAGTAGCACAAGCCATCCCCAGACGGACGGGCAGACAGAAGTTGTTAATCGAACTCTAGGTAATTTACTTCGATGTATTGCAGGTGACAAACCAAAGCAGTGGGACCTGGCTTTAGCTCAGGCTGAGTTTGCCTACAATAACATGGTGAATCGATCTACTGGGAAGGCACCATTTGAAGTCGTCTATGGAAGAACTCTGAGACTTGCAGTAGATCTTGCAACTTTACCTAAGCTACCCGGTGCAAGTGTGGCCGCGGAGCATTTAGCAGAACGGGTGAAAGCTACCCAAGAGGGAGTTCGTCAGCATCTGGAAGAATCCTATGCTAAGTACAAGACGGCAGCAGACAAGGGTCGGCGATCGAAGATTTTTCAAGAAGGAGATCTTGTGATGGTGTATCTACGCAAGGGGCGACTGCCAACTGGTACTTCTGGAAAGCTGAGGAATAAGAAGTATGGTCCATGCAAGGTACTAAAAAAGATTAACGACAATGCATATGTCATCGATCTTCCAGAAGAAATGGCGATATCCTCAACATTCAACGTGGCAGACATTTTTGAATATTTTCCACTAGAGGAGTCAGAACTTAACTCGAGGACGAGTTCTTTTCAAGAAGGGGAGACTGATGTAGGACATGTGTGTCCCCACCCCCAAGAATAAATAGTTTACTTTTAATCCTTTCCCTACTAGGAGTATATTTACTTTTCCTATTAGAATTATGTTTACTTTCCCTACTAGGATTATGTTTACTTTCCTACTAAGATTAGATTTACTTTCTCTACTAGAAGTAGGTTTACTTTTTCTCCAAGGATTTCTCTTCTATAAATAGGCTTGCCTATTATGTAAAACTCAATCAATTGAATTATTATAAAATCAGAGAATTCTCTCTCAAATACTCTGCGGAGTTTTATCCTTCTTTTAGCCTGCGGGCTTGTTTTATCTTTTTGGGTAGAAGACGAAGACGCTTCTCCTTGCAGAATCAAAGACGCTGCTCTTTGATTAGTTACCTTAGTCTTTCGCTACGTTTATCGAGACCTGTATGTCATGAGTTAGTCTCAGACTTTATGGTCTCGGCTAAGTGGGTCTCGGATTTCATAGTCTCGGATGTGTAGGTCTCGGATTTCATAGTCTTTGATGTGTAGGTCTCGGATCCTGACGATTGGGCCTGAATATTGGGCCCGAAGACTGTCATATATACATGTAATGGCTGATCCATGACCCAATAGTTACCCCCAATTTCGATGTTTGTAGAACTAAGGAAATTTCATGTTTTGACGGAATGGGTCTAGCTCCCAAGACCTGCTACTTCAGGAAAATTCACGAGACAACCAATAATATTCCGAGGCCTGTCTCGGATGACTAAGGCGGGAAAATTTGAACTTCAAATTTTGAAGCGGTCATATTTTGAATTTTGAATTTTAAATTTCAAATTTCAAAATTTTAAATGGTGTCGGTTCGAATTCCGAGGCTCTGTCAAGTAATAAATTCTGACGCTCGAGTACATTGCTTGTGTCATATGAAGAGGCGTGCTCCTCCTAGTGCATTAAATGCGCATGTTACCGAGGGGAGCTCCTTTAAGTAGACTGTTGTCCCCTCTTCCACTCATTCATCTTCCATTTTTTCGCAACAAAATTTAGGCCTTGCTTCTTCGCTCTCCGAGAGCCAACTTCTCATTCTCTCGCTTTTCCCCCCTCATTTTCTGAATATCACCATGTCTGGTGATGAAGGATCACGCTCCGATGGCCTCGGTGGCAATACTTACCCAGCCTGCTAGCGGTCGGAATTAACCAAAGCCGACGAAGCTAGAATCCGAGAGGAATGTTTCATCCCCAAATCAGTGAAGCTTCGGTTTGATGACGAACATGTTGGTGCCATTGTGCGTGCTGACGCACACGAGGTGTGTCTCTACGAAACCATGTTTCGTTCTGGTTTTCGACTGCCTTTCCCACGGGTAGTGCGAGAGTTGCTAAGTCTTATTAACCTGGCTCCGCATCAGATTGTGCCCAACGGATGGAGGGTCATATATGCCTGTATATTGTTCTGGCCAATGGCCCTTGGTCCAAGGCAGTATCTCACCACACGGGAGTTTTTATGGATATACCGGCTTCAAAGGAACCCAAAATGTGAAGGCCTGAACAACTTTCAGTCTCGGCGGGGAAAGTTCATTAACATGGATGGCAAGTATTCCTGCAACCACGGGCGGAAGGCTAAGTACTTTTTCGCCACGAGCCAGTGGGAGTTCTACCCCACTGAAGTTGCTGAGGGTCCGATGGTGCCGCGGGAGACTAGTGTCCCTTCTAAAAATGCTGCTAAGGAACCGATCTTGAATGACGACGAGTAGAAGCGCTTGAACAGTATCATAGCTTGGGCTCAGAAACATGAAAGCTTGATGTACTACACCGTGTTGATTAGGACATTTTCTGAGGGAAAGGGCATCGACACCCTTGAGGGAAGTGCTGGTGGAAAAAAGAAGAGACTCGCCTCCATGGTCGTCCGAGACCCAAGTCTCGCCTCCTCGGGTCCTCCAATAGCAAATACCCAAGGGCTACCCCTCGAAAATCTAGGCTTGACAAGGGAAAAGAAAAAATGGTCATGCTGCCGAAACAAAAGAATATTCCTCTCTAGACTGGTGGAGCTTTGAAAATATGTGGGGGCCCAGTTCAACCTGCAGCCCCGCAGTTCCGAACTACTAGACCCCTGAAAATGGACGCCCAAACCAAGAAGCTCAGCACTCCTCCTCGAGTAGCCAAAGTTCTGAAATTGGTTGACGAGCCTGAGGACGTCGAGGCTCCTCAACCTAAAAAGAGGAAACTGAAGAAGGTGGCCGAAACAAAAGCGCAGGACCAGTTTGCCAGCTTTCTAGCTGCCAGGAGAAAAACGGGTCCAAAGCCTGTGGTAAGATCTGCGGCGGAGGTTGAGTCCTTCCTTGCAAATGAGTCCATCTCGACTCGGCCACTGAATGCTACTCCTCTAGGCTCAGCGGGAGCTGCTGCAGAGAATGCGATCCCTGCAGAGAATGCTACTCCTCAACCTCTGGGCTCGAATATCCAGCACATTTTGGACAAGATAGAGTTGGAAGGGAATTTCGAAGGCTCTATAGGGATGGTACAAGAAAGAGTTGAGGGGCATACTGTGGCTGCAGTTGAAGGCACATGACTCAAGCCGCTATCACCCATTGCCGAGGATGAGCATATGGCTCAGGTTCCGGAACCTATCGAGGTTCATTAGCTGACATATTTAAATGCCGAGAAGGCCTTTGCTCCTGAGAGGGCCTCCGATGCCGAGAGTGTATCGGCTACCGAGACTTCTTCTTCTTCCGAGGTAATCATAAGGCCTCAAGGGGTGAATTGGACTGTTGGCGGACCCCTTTCTAGATTCAATGGTGACCTGAAGGGCAACCCTTTTCACGCTCTGGTGGATTTGATTCCCCATGAGGGCCTAAGTATGGAACGTGATACATCCGCTCAGGGCATGACTGAGTAAATGATTTTCTTCCAACTCTTTGTAAGTTTTCTAACTTTCCCTTCTGTCTCTTTTTTCTTTTTTTATTTATCGCATCCTAACCAAATTTTTGCTACAGAGCATCATGAAGTCTTTGGTACTATACAGCTACTTTTGGAAGATGGTACAGGGCTCGGCCACTGAGACAAGTCGTCTTCAAGACAAGGTCGCTGAGCTGGAGTCCCAGAATGCGAAGTTGTTGAAGGTCGTGGTAGCGCAAGATGAGGAACTGTTACGCTCGGGTCAGCAACAGTCTAAATTGCTGGCCGAGACTTCTGAGGCCGCCGTGGCTGGGACCAAAGCTGAATCCAGAATTGCTGAGTTGCTGATTGAGATTGAGAGCCTCCGAGGCGAGGTGAACCGTCTACATGAGGACAACTCTATAATTAAAGAAGACCTGACCCAACTATAAGAGACTCACGCAGGGGTCTCGGATCAACTGAAAGCAGCTCAAGATGAGGTCTCGGATCTAAAGGCCTGGCTAGCGAAGGCGAACGAAGCCAAAGTGGTAGCCGAGGAGAAGCTCAAATTCTTCAAAGGCAAGTATGCCCAAGTGAGGGCCCAGCTAAAGGAGGCTAGAACCCGAGCCGTCAACTATCTGCGCTAGCTGAGTTTTGCCTCATGGGTTCGAAATTCTGCCTGGGTTGATGGGCTTATTCTGGGTTTCGAGACCTTCCGGACATGGGCAAAGGATTCGAGGCGTCGGTTAGACCTTGACAAGGTAAACATCGAGGACATCCCTTGCTAAGATGCGGCTATGACGCAATTGGTCAACCTGGGTCCAAAACAAATGCCTGACGCAGCTAGCATAAAGGAATTCTTCTACGAGCCCTTCTTGGATCAGCCTCACCAAAATGCCGAGACCATTCCTGATAACGCCCTATCTGCCAAGGGCAATACTGCTGAATCTTCATCTGCCGAGGCCACTAATGTCGTTCCTACTTTTTCCTCCAAAGAATGATGATGTAGAACCTATTAAGGATTCCTTATGTATATCTCAAGTTTCTGCTTAATGTATTGAGTTTTTTGCATTTATACGAGTTTTCGAATAATCTTTTGATGCAAAACTTTAAGGTAGTCAAAAAAACTTATAATTATACTTCTCCTAGTTAAGTCTCGGGGTATTTTATTTAACCTTAGTTATGCCTCTCCGAGTTGGATCTCGGGGAGTTTCATTAGGTTTTTTGGTTTAACCTCGGACTTACCCATAGTTATGCTTCTCCGAGTTAGGTCTCGGGGAGTTCTATTAGGTTTCTTAACTCCGGGTTATGTTGGGTTAAGAGAGCTTCTTTTGGTCGCATCTTTTCGGGGCTCGGAAGAGCCTTTTCAGCTGTATTTTTCGAGACTTATAAAATCATTTGTACTTATGGACTTTGTATGTTGTTTAACTCCGAGATACTTTTATTCATTGGAAAAAAAATAATGAAATGACAAATAAATCACATATTGCAGCATTTAGACATAGTACTTTTTAAGATGCTCAGCGTTCCAAGGCCTCGGAAGAGCCTTACCTTTGGAGTCTTCCAAGTGGTATGCTCCTGCCCTTTTGCACTCAGTCACTCTGTAAGGTCCTTCCCATTTAGGAGCCAGCTTTTCCTCAGCTGGGTCTTTGGTTGCCAAAGTGGCTTTTCGTAGGACCATATCTCCAACCTTGAAGCTCCGAGGCTTGACCTTCCTATTGAAATACCGAGTCACTTTTGCCTGATATGCTGCCATAGTCACTTGGGCTTGATCCCGTTTATCTTGTAGCAAGTCCAGGTGTAGCTGTAAACCCTCGTTATTAGTCTCGGGGTGGAAGGTCTCTACATGACAACTGCCCGAGCCTACCTCGGCTGGAATGACTGCCTCAGTCCCAAATCTCAAGGCATATGGTGTCTCCTCAATTGGAATTCTTTTGGTTGTTCGGTATGCCCACAAAACTTCTGGAAGCTCTTCAGCCCAATCTCCTTTACAATCATTTAATTTTTTCTTCAAGATTTTGAAAATAGTTTTGTTGGTGGCTTCCACCTGCCCATTAGCCTGGGGATGCCCTGGAGATGAATAGTAGTTCCTTATTCGGAGCTTGGCACACCAGTCTCGGAAGGAGTCGCAGTCGAACTGCTTACCGTTGTTCGTGACGAATGCATAGGGAATGCCATATCGGCATATGACGTTTTTTGATAAAAATCGCTCTACTGCCTTGGCTGTGATATTCACTAATGCTTCCACTTCTGCCCATTTGGTGAAATAATCCACAGCGACAATTGCAAACCTTACACCTCCCCTGCTCCGAGGCAATGGTCCCACTATATCTACTCTCTATTGGGAGAAGGGCCAAGGCGATGAGGTTGCACTCAGGTCTTCAGGAGGTTGATGAGTGATATTTACGAATCGCTGGCACTTGTCACAATTTCTGACTAGTTCTGCTGAGTCTTGACTCATGTTGGGCCAGTAAAAACCCGCTCGGACTGCTTTATGTGCCAGTATTTTGGCTCCATAATGGCTTCCACAAATCCCTTCATGGATTTCTCTAAGGATATAATTTCCCTCTTCCTTTTAAACACATTTTAAAAGCGGTAACATGAAACCCCTCTTGTAAAGGATTCCATTTACCATTGTAAACCTTTTGGCTCTTACCTTCAACCGGGTAGCCAGCTTTTTTTTTCTAAGGGAAGTACTCCTCTTTTCAGGTATTCCACGATTTCCAGTTGCCAATCAGGTATGATCTCGGTTGTCGAGACCGACACTATCTCGGTAACGGATGACTGTGAAAGAATTTGGATAGGAGTCTCGGCTTCAATCTCTCAATTAGTTGTTGAGGCTATTCGGGGCCAATCGGTCTGCCCTATCATTTTCTGGCCTCGAAATTTTCATAATGCTGAACTTACTGAATAGACTCTGCATTTCCTGCACTTTAGATAAATACAGCTTCATCTTGTCTCCCTTGGCTTCAAATTCACCTCGAATGTGCCCTACGACGACCTGGGAGTCACTTTGTATTTCCACAAATTTGGCTTCCATTTCACGAGCTAAACCGAGTCCTACCAGGACTGCCTCGTACTTGGCCTCGTTATTTGTGGTTTTGAACTTCAACTTCAAAGAGCTATACAATTCTTCCCCATTAGGAGTAATCATCACTATTCCAACTCCACCATGCTTCTTCATAGATGATTCGTTTATGGAAATTACCCAGGTCTCATCACCTAGCCAACTAATGACGTCTGGCAGATTAGTGAATTCTGGCAGAAAATTAGCAAGTGCTTGGCCTTTGAGAGAACTTCGAGGGAGAAACTCAATATCGAACTCTCCTAGCTCAATTGCCCAATTGGCTAATCTTCCAGACAGATCTAGCTTTGTCAATACTTTCTTCAAAGGGTACTCTGTTGATACTCTGATGGTATGAGCTTAAAAGTAAGGTCGGAGTTTTTTGGATGCTATAATCAAGGCAAAAGCCAGCTTCTCCATTTGGGGGTATCTTTCCTCCGCACCTCTTAAAGCTCTGCTAATGAAATACATGGGCTTCTGAATTTCTTCTTCTTCTCGAATCAACGCGGCGCTGACAGCTGTTGGAGACACGGCTAAGTACAGATACAGTACTTCTCTGAGCATTATCTGACTTAACAGGGGCGAACTCATCAAATACTTCTTCAGTTGCCCGAAGGCTTCTTCACATTCATCAGTCCATTCAAAAGCCTTTCGCAGGACTTTAAAAAATGGAAGACATTTATCGGTTGACCGTGAAATGAACCGATTTAGTGCCGCTATCATTCCCGTCAATTGTTGGAGCTGTTTCAAATTTCTTGGAGACTGCATATCTAAGACTGCTTGTATCTTCTCAGGGTTAGCTTCTATTCCTCGGATTGACACCATGTAACCGAGAAATTTTCTTGACGAGACTCCAAATGCACACTTTGAGGGATTCAGCTTCATCCCAAATTTCTTCAAGGTTGCAAATGTTTCTTGCAAGTCAAGTGTATGACTTTGTGGCAACACACTCTTGACCAACATGTCATCAACGTATACTTCCATATTACGTCCGATTTGGTCTCGGAACATCTTATTAACCAGCCTCGGGTATGTTGCCCCTGCATTCTTCAAACCAAAGGGCATGACTTTATAACAGTACAGGCCTCGGTCAGTTATGAAAGCAGTCTTCTCATGATCTTCTGGATGCATGTATATCTGGTTGTAACCAGAGAAAGCATCCATGAAGCTGAGTAAGCCATACCCAGCTGTTGAATCTACCAACGCATCTATGCGGGGTAATGAAAAGCTATCTTTTGGACAAGCCTTGTTGAGGTCGGAAAAATTCACTCACATCCTCCACTTCCCGATGGATTTTTTGACCAATACTACATTGGCTAACCAATCGGGATAATACACTTTTTCAATGAAACGGGCCTTGAGAAGCTTCTCCACTTCTTCAGCTATAGCCATATTCCGCTCAGGAGCGAACTTTCTTCTCTTTTGCTTCACCGGCTTCACACTCGGATCCACATTCAGCTGATGGTGGATGTCTTCAGGAGCAATTCCTGGCATATCCTCATGGGTCCATACGAAAACTTCTAAGTTTCCTCGCAGGAAGGTGACGAGACCGTCTCGGATTCTAGGACTGAGCTGTGTCCCAATCTTCAAAATCTTGCCTTCACCAACTACCACATCTTCCAGAGGTTCAGCTGGCTCTCCCTGCGGCTCATTCGTACTATTACCACCTACTGTACCAATTACAATAGGAATCGGATCCGAGACCTTCTTGAGAGACGTATTGTAACATATTCTCGCCTGAGTCTGATCCCCCTTCACTTCTCCGACCTCTTCTTCTGTCGGGAACTTCATCGTCAAATGGTACGTCGAAGTTATGGACTTCAACTTATTCAAAGCAGGTCTACCGATAATGGCATTGTAGGCACCTGGTCGATCAATAACCAGGAAATCTACCATGACAGTCTTCTGTTTAGGTGTTGTCCCTGCCGTTACAGGGAGTGAAATAAGGCCAATCGGCTGGACTTGCTCTCCTGCAAATCCAACCAGGGGAGAGCTAAATGGTTTGATCCTGTCGCGATCAATACCCATTTGCTTAAAGACCGGCCAATATAGAACATCAGTCGAACTCCCATTGTCTACCAAAATTCGATGGATCATATGGTTGGCCACCGTCACTGTTACAACTAGCGAGTCATCATGTGGCTGCATTACCCCCCTAGCATCTTCTTTAGAGAAAGGTAGAACCACTGAATCCTTTTTTGTAACCTTGGATGGTTTCTGTACAGTAAAGACTTCCTCTTCCTGTGTTTTCCTAGCGTAGGCTTTTCTGGACGAGTTAGACTGTCCTCCACCATCTATTCCTCCAGCAATAGTGTGGATTTCACCTACCACTCCTTGATCCCGGGAGGGTCTCGAATCCTCTCTTGGACCATCATCCCGATCACGTCTTGGCTCTCGTCCCCCTCCATCTCGGTTTGCATCCACCTTGTGGGGCTATTTGTGAACCACGTCTCGATTCCTTTCTCCTACTAGGAATCTTACTAGCCTTCCATTTCTAATGAAAGTTTCAATTTCCTGTAGCGGGGTTATGCAGTCTTCCGTCAAATGCCCGTGATCGTTATGGTACTCACAGAATTTCGTCCGATCTCGCTTCCTTGGATCACCTCGCAACTTACTCGGCCATCTGAACGCTAGGTCCCTTCTAGTCTCCATGAACACTTCGTTGACCCTGGTATTCAAAGGTGTGAACCTTCGATCTTCACGTCACCGAGGTTCTATCTTCGAGAATGATGGTACAACCTTCTTTACTACTTTCTTCTGGAATTTCTCTTCCTTCAGGGTAGACGTTGCAGGTAGCTCCTTTTTGGCGTCCTCCTTTTCTCGATCTTCTTCCTCTTGACCTTTCGTGAGAGCCTTAATCATTTCTTCCTGATTGATATACTCCTCTGTCTTGGCGATAAATTCGCACAGAGTTATCTTTGTCGAACTCTTTGACACTTCGGCCATTAGAGGCCCATTCGGCCTGACTCCATGCCATAATGCGGATAGTACCGTTTGATCACCCGGGTTTTCTACCAACAGTTTTTCTTTATTGAACCTATGCATGAAATCCTTCAGGCTCTCTTCCTTCCCCTGACGAAGTGATAGTAAACAAGCCGAGTGCTTCTTCCTCTTCCGGGTTGCCAGGAATTGGCTTAAAAAGAGACATCTGAGTTCTTTGAAATTGTCTACTGACTTGGCAGGCAATCTGGCGAACCAATCCTGAGCAGCTCCTTCTAAAGTGAGGGCAAAGATTCAGCGTGCTATTTCATTGGAAAACCTATGAAGGGAAAAATGAGCACGGACGCTTTCCATATGTTCAGAAGTGTCGTCACTACCGTCGAACTCCATGACGCGAGGCATTTTAAAGTTGTCAGGTAAAGGGAAACCTGACACTCGATCAGTGAAAGGCAGGTCGGTGTTGTCCATATGCCCGGCAGCAGGGGTTTTTTCATCTTTTGCAGCCAACTTGCGAGTTAGCTCTTCGTACTTCTTCTTAAGATCTTCCATATCAGCACTCATCTGGCCTTCATTCCGCCCATGAGGTTGCTCCCGTCAAGGCCTAGTATGTTGAGACCTCTCTGGGTTCTCCTGCTCATGACGTTCCTCATTCTGGACAGTAGTATGATGGCTAGCTTGAACTGAGCTTGCTTCTTCCTCGCGATGCGAATCGGCCATACGCTTCCCATTGTGAATTTCTGCACGTATTTCCCTCTCACGCCGTTCTTCATGCCTTTTTGCTTGCCTTTCCTCTCGCTGTTGGTCCTTCTGGCTATTGCGGCCCTCAGCGACTGTGAGTCTTACAGCCAGGTCTTCATTCTGCTTTTTCAGAGCCTTCATAGATTCAGACATCTGCTTCATGAATTCGGCTAGATTGGGTGGTGGCGGTGTTTTGGAGGCTGCTGCCGTAGAACGAGTAGTCACCATTCTAGATTAGTGGATATATATGAACTATGAAAATCGAGTTTCCACAGACGGTGCCAAACTATTAAAGCATAGTTTTCCTGATGACGACATGGCACGCCTGCCGAGCTTCAAGTTGACCAATACATGGATGTTGACTGCACAGCAAAGAAGAAAGAAGGATCAAAGAGACCGGGGGTGAGCCGGCAGAGACACTCCGATGCCTAAGTCAGAATGGGAAAGAGAAAAAATATTAACCACAAAGCTTAGATAGCAAGAATTGCGATTACCTTTGCATCAATCATATGACTTGTATTTATAGGCAAAGATAGAGTTCGATTTCCAACATATCAAGGAATCTTATCCCTTAATATCAGCTGCACAAATATTTAAATGTAGGATCATATTGTTAGCTGTTTCGTGATCTTAGTGGCCTAAAATCAGTGGATAAGCATTTAAGCTTTTGGGTCAAGCTAAGTTAGAGCGTCCGAATGGGATCCGGTCGTCTTTATGATCTTAGATGTTAACGGGCGTATCTTGATTGATATAAATTATCTGGATTGTAAATGGATATGGTATCCTTTGAATAAACAAAATCACTTATTCATCAACGGCATTATCTTTCAGGATATCTGAGTTATTCCCTTTGTTGAGACCTGTATGTCCTGAGTTAGTCTCGGACTTTATGGTCTCGGCTAAGTGGGTCTTGGATTTCATAGTCTTAGATGTGTAGATCTCGGATCCTGACGATTGGGCCTGAATATTGGGTCCGAAGACTGTCGTATATATATGTAATGGCTGATCCATGACCCAACAGTTATCCCCCAATTTCGATGTTTGTAGAACTAAGGAAATGCTTTGAGAATAGAAAATATTTTCATACAAGTCATGACAGATCACTGCAATTATGGAGAATGACAGATCACTGTAATTATGGAGAAGAGGAATCTTCCATCATCGCATTCAGTGTTTGGCCTCACTCATTAAGAATTTTTTTTTTTTTTTTTTAACCTATTATCTCTTCATTCATATAATAATAAAATTGGACAAAATGCTATAATTTGAAATTTTCATAACTCAAATATTATCTATAATATACGCAATAACCCCTCGAGCTATTATAAGACAATATCTATGAAAAGTCACCGTCCCAAACAATTTCAGATCTACAACAAATTTTAACGAATCACGTCTCTATCCACTGTCAGGTCCTTGATTCCCTTTTTTTTTTTTTTTTTTTGGTAAAGTCTACTTAATTCCTTCAAACTACCAGCCCAGTGACAATCTACCCGGCCCCAAACTATCAATTATGACAATTTACCCCCCAAACTACCAAAACAATAACAATGTACCCCACAATGCTAGCAAAATGATGAAATTACCCCTATAAAATTTTCAATAAAACAAAAATACCCTTAAAAATTTGAAAAAAAAAAAATTAAATTTTAGTAATTTTATTTTTGTTTTAGTAAGGGTAATTTCGTCATTTTTTAAAAATTGGGGGTATATTGTCATTGTTTTGATACTTTGGGGGGTAAATTGTCGCAATTGATAGTTTGAGGGTAGATTGTTATTGGGGTGGTAGTTTGAGGGAGTTAAGTGGACTTTACCCTTTTTTTTTTTTTTTTTAATCTCCATTACTAGTGCTTTATTAATTGCAATCCCTTTCGTTGCCTTTACTATAGTGACAATTTTTCTTTATGTTTGATAACTCCTCCGTCATCAGTTTATGGTTTGCTCTCAGAAAATGAACCATAAGAAAACAACAGACCGACTGGAAACCAATTCTGTTATTCTTAAGATTTATAAAAGCAAAATGTAAGAAAATAAATAAAACTTCTCCCCATAGATCGCTACTAAAAGCAAATGTAGTGCAAATATATTCTTTTTTAAAAACAACGAAAATACAATAACAAAACCCAACACACTCTTATGTGTTCCACGCGCTACTACTGGCCAGCCACACGCCACTAGAAAGCACCCCAAGGACCATTGACACACGTACCCTAGTCAATCTATGGTGGAGGTAGGAAAAAGGAGGGCCAACGGAGAAGGAGAAAGGGGGTGGAAAGGAGGGACTCATAACTCCCTCTCTCCACTCTGCTATGCTCTCTCTGCGTTGCTCTCTTTCTAAGGTTTGACAGACGTGTATCTTTTTGAATGTGTTTGATTTCATAGTGAGAGGAATGTTAGAATATTACTATTTAAATTAATTTTTTTATTTGCAAAGAACAAAATAAAATAGAATAAAATATATTAATTACACATAACGTCAAAACTTACATGGTTGTAAGCTTGGGCAAATCTACCGTGTGCCGCGTACCGACTGTGTGCTGACTGTGGGCCGACCGTAATCGACTATACAACGGACGGTAGGTGGAATGAATTTTTATATTCCGACATTGTTGATTCGGTAGGCAGTAGGGGTTTTGGTGAAGTCGGTTTTCGACCGACACCGACACCGACACCGACATCGACATTATCGAGTAACAGAGGCATCGTGATGAGAGGGAGTGAGCGGAGATGAGAGTTGGAGTGAGAGAGAGGCAGGGATGAGAATGAGAGACGAAGAGATCCGTAGATGGGAAAGAGAGGCAGCTAGGGTTAGGGAAATGGGGAAATTGGAAACTATATATATATATATATATTGCATACTTGCATAGTTTCACTAACCTTAGCCACGAGCCTCTCATCTCTGGATCTCTTTCTCTCCACTCTCATCTTCGCCTCTCTCTCACTCTCACTCATGACTCCACCTTTCTTCGTTATGATTACCTTTTTGGTTCACTGATTGTGTTTTTTTTATCCGATTTTGATTTTATTTTATTGCTGTTTGGTTGCCGAGAAAGTGGAGGAAAAGAGGCTTTTTCTTGCTAAGCATGTTTTAGGAGTAACTCTACAAATTCCTCTTGTGTCTCTTTTGAGTCCCTCAAAAAATGATGTGGCTATTAAATTCACAATTTGATCAAAATCCAATAATGATCGATCACAAGCCCAATGGTGAATTTAATAGCCACATCATTTTTGAAGGGACTCAAGAAGGTCATAAGAAAGACTTGTAGCATTACTTATGTTTTAGACAATGATTTGCTTCGAGTTTTTGTGCCTTTTTTGGTTCAAGTTGTGTTTTTAATCTGATTTTGAATTCTTTTTCTTGCTGTTTGGTTGCCGAGAAAGTGGAGGAAAAATGTTTTTCTTGCTGTTTGGGTTTGATTTTCCAATTGAGCCAATCACTGATTGTGGCCTAGCCCAAACCGACATTACCGACTGTTACTGTAACCGACTCGTCGGTACAAATCACAGTCGGAAAAAGTCGGTGAATTTACCAACTTTACTGACTTTGGTGCGAAAGTAATTTTTTTTCTATCGACATCGACTTTACCGACCGACGCCCAGCCCTACATGGTTGTATTAAATAAAATCTTTCTTTCAAGAATTTTTTAAAGGCTCCACACTCTCTCTTTCTGTGTTTTCCCTCCGCCTTTAAGCTTTAAGCGTCTCATATCACTACAAAAAAACAACAATCTTTCGACGTGGCAAATAGTGTCCATTTTTTGCCACGTCAGTAAATGTTGACGAGCCAAAAGTGGCGCGTCAACAAATTTTATATATATATATTTTTTATACAGATTTTTGACGTGCTAAAAGTAGCACGTCAGAAATTACTGACGTGCTACTTTTAGCACGCCAGAAATAAATATATTTTTATATTAGGTTTCTGACGTGTTATTTTTAGCACGTCAGAAAATTCTGACGTGTTAAATGTTGGCACGTCACTAAAAAAAAAATAGCGGAATTTTCAACTTTTTCCCTATTCTTTTTCTTTAATTTATTCTTTTATATATTCAACTTTCTCTGGCCTTTTCTTTTATTTCCCCAGACCCATGAGCTCTCTCTCTCCGGATACTCTCTCAATCTCCCTCTTCTCTCTGTACATGCAGTCGGTCAGCTCCCTCTAGAGGGAAGAAGAAAAGGAAAAAGAGAAGAGAAAAAGAAGAGAAGAAGAAGAAGAAGAAAAAAAAAAAAAAAGGGGAAGAGAAGATAAGAAGATTTTTTGGGTTTTTGAAGATTTGTTGGGTTTGACGTTCGGGTTTTTGATTTCTCGATCAGGTTGATTTTTTGAAGATTTTTTGGGTTTGAGATTTTGAAAATGGAGGAAAGAAGAGAGAGTGAAAAAATGGAGAAAAAAAGAGAGAGGGAGAGCTAGCTGGAGAGAGTGATCATAAAATGGAGAAAAGAAGAAATCAGGGATCAGAGAGCTGGCCGGAAGAACGTCGGTGGAGAAAAGAATTAAAAAATATATATATTATTTTAATTGCAAAATAATTTAAATTAATAAATTTTTTAATTGAAAAAACAAATTCCAGAAAAAAAATTTTTTAAAAAAGAAAATTTATTATTTTTTTAATAAATTTTAAATTACTAACGTGTCAATTTTGACACGTCAGGAAATTTTCTGACGTGTCAAATTTTGACACGTCAGAAAATTCAGAAAAAATTTACTGACGTGTCAAAAAGTGACACGTCAGAAAATAATTTTCTAACGTCCCAATTTTGACATGTCAAAAAATTCTGACGTGTTAAATCTAACACGGTAGGAAATTCTGACGTGTTAAATCTAACACGTCAGAAATTTTTCGTTTCTGACACCCACAATCTTAACGCCTGAAATACGTCAAAATTACCCCGTTTGGAGGATTTGCTGACGTGTCAGACCACCTGACACGTCAAAAAACTTGTGTCAATAAAAAATCGTTTTTTTGTAGTGTATGTTTGCCCACCGAGGAGGAGGGAGGAGCTCAGCCTCCTATCAATTTATCCTTTTCCTCTTTTCTCTCCTCATTTCTTTATTTGTTTTCTTCTTGTTTTGTTTGCAACTTAGAGCTTGGATTTGTTGCGTTTTCACAACCTTTCAATTGACGCATTGTTCGCCGTTCTCCACTAGCGCATGTGCACTCATGTGCGACCCAAGCGTGTTGTGTTGCACACACCGCCATCCCCATGACACCGGTTTTGGTCACGCATCAGTTCTACAGCTTCCTATTTATTTTTTCTCTAAGTCTCTATGGTTAGTACCCTCATTTTATCAATGGAGAATCCCATATATATAAGAGTGGCAGGTGTGGGCACCCGCTCCTACTACACATTTTTACATTAAAAAAAAAAAGTCTTAAGTATTTTTTAAGCCCAAACCCCCTTCAGACTCTAGCGTCTACAAAAATTAAGCACAACCATTTCAACCCGTTAAAAAATAAGAGATCGATGTCCTCAACTATGGGCTGGTCTTGAACTAATTCAAGTAACATAGCCCAAAAACTAAGATAAACCAGAGGATGACACGATTCAGTGCTTTTTTTTTTTTAATCTACCACCACCGTATCTATATAGCTATTACCACCAAGCACACCAAAATGGTTAGAACTTAGAATTTTAAAAACTCAAAGTTCTATTTCATATAAAACGACGGTTAAAAGGTTGTTGGTAATGGATCAACCCAACTTCTAGTTCAATCCTAACCAAGTAACTTACTAACCATCCCTAGTTATATAGAATAATAAATATAACTATTATTTATTTATAAATACTTGAAAGGTGAATCAATTAAAGTATGGGAAGATAGATGGATTTTAACTCCCATGCACGTCCTATGACATACAATCATCGGTAAGGATCCTGGACAACGAAGCATGAGTCAGAGGGAGCTTCTAGATGATAATTTTTTAATGGTCAATTTGAAGTCATCATCAAAATCACAAGCTATATATATTTGCTATTGGACGAAATTAAAGTTCAATACACCAAACAAATTATCTTCTTTTTTTATTAAAACTCTTACAATCACAGAACATAACGTTTTGAAAGATCCTAGCCGAAGCTAAAGATCAAAGTCGTAACTAAAAGATTACACATCAAAGACGCCAAACATCCGCAAACCTATAATTAATCTTCAGTTGGAATAACAGATCTGCGCTAGGCAGACACAAACTAATGCATAGGTAGCTCTTATTCCTCGACCCTGGGATCAAAAGGACGCCATGCCGACACACATCCTCCTGAACCTGAAAGCCAGGATATCGTTCACATCCACAACCCCAGGGGTCTGGACCAAAATAACAAGCGAGGAGATCAAGAAAGAGGACATGGCCTTATTACAAGCAGCAAGAAAAACAAGAAAAATACAGGGAAAATCAAAGCAATACAACTAAAAATTAAAAATAGGAGCACACTAGGCGGATGACAGCAGCCGGAAGAAAAGCCGATCGCGTGCTTGCCGGATGAGCGGCACCCACAAAGTGTGCCCACCTAGCAAGAAAAAATAAACAAGCAAATAAAGAATAACAATAGGGAAAAGAAAGCGAAATCCAAAAACAAAAACAGATCTAAGAAGAGAGGGGGGAAGGAAAATGGGGAAGGGAGGGGGGAACAGATCAAGAAAAGAGAGGGGGAAAGAGAGGAGGGGGGGAGGGGGAGAATCTCCCCCTCAGCTGTGTGGCCAAAATTACTTTTTGACTTAAAACATATTTCTCAAAAAAACAAATTATCTTCTTAAGCTACAACAAAATAAAATTTTTAACCTATTTTAAATTGGAATAGGGACAGCTCTCAGAGGATGAGCACGCTCTAAAGTTAAGCCAAACTTATCATCCATGTTCATATCCTCAAGTTTAACACCATCTTCAAGCTTCCAATCAAATGTGTGGATAAGAGAACCCGACATCAAGTACAACATTCGCATTGCCAGCGGCAAACCTGGACATATTCTCCTTCCACCACCGAAGGGTATAAGCTCAAAGTGCTGGCCTTTGACATCAATTTCTGACCCCAAGAACCTCTTCGGCATAAATGAATTTGCATTCTCCCATAAGCTCGGGTCTCGGCCTATAGCCCATGCATTCACTAGCACTTGTGCACCCTCTGGAATAATATAACCGTTGATTTCTACATCTGCTTTAGCTTTCCTAGGCAATAACAAAGGACCTACGGGGTGCAGCCGAAATGTTTCTTTGACTATTGCTTGCAAGTAAGGTAACCGAGAAATATCTGATTCCTCGACTTGGTTGCCTTTGCCAATTACTTGCTCCAGCTCTAATTTGGCTTGTGCCATTGCCTCTGGGTTGCGGAGTACCTCTGACATCACCCATTCCAATGCTGCTGAAGTTGTACCAGTTCCCGCAACAAATAAATCCTAAATAGTAACATCCAGAAGTTATTTATTTATTTATGTTTTTTTTTTGAAATATGATGTTAAAAATTACCTAAGTTATAGTGAAACCTGCATCAGAAAGAGGAGAAGCCAAAATTTTGTTACTGTGCACAATAATAATGAATAATATAGAATTAAAAAAAAAAAGTTTAAGAGAGAGAAAAGACACAGATTTAACGTTGTTCGGCAATGTGCCAACGTCCACAGAAAGGCGGCTGTATTTTGCTATTAATGATTTCGGTATATATATATATATATATATAAGAAAAATCATAAACCCTAATTGGACGAACGTATTTTAAAAATTTCTAAAATACCCACCACTAGTTCCAACACAAATGATGTATATATAATTAAGTGTGGTACGTGATCCCATGTCAAAAAAAAAAAGGAAAAAATAATGAATTGCAGTTCATGTCCAATATGTAAACAATAAATGCTACATACTCTTAAGTGCTTATTTTCTGACGTGATAATAAAAATTATCATTAAATGTTATATATACTTTTTCATTTGTTATTTCATATAATTATAATTTTCATTGACGTGAAGAATGAACACTTAAGAGTAGAAAATAATAAAATAATCAAAATTTTACATGAGAAAACAGCCAAAGAAAATTTGATTCTCGAATGCGAGACAAATAAGCTGTGGGCAATGTGGCCAAGTGACTGATTTGGGGACATCCATTTGCTCTCGGCCCTCAAGATTTTTTGTTTTGTTGAAGGAAGCTGTTGAGGGGATTTTGTACTCACTGACAGAATTGAGATTTGACAGATCTTGTGTCAAATCTTCCAGATTTGACAGAATTGAAGAATGAAAGTTGAGAGAATGTAAAAATGTTTTCAAAATGATCGCAAATGACGTCAGAAAATTACACGCTGCGAACTAGAAATGCATAATTCATATATACAAGGATGATCCAGTAGAAATGCATAATTCAATTACACACTGCGAACTGAGAGTTTTTTTTTTTTTTTTCATCAACCTATTTTTCTATCTCAAAAACAATTATCTATTGTAATAAATCAGAAATTCTGTTTGCACTCAATCAGGTACGATAGATCATTTTACAGTCATAACTTTGTTTTTTTACATATATCGGTACGCATGAAAGCTAATAATTTAAAATTTTCATGTCTGAAAAGCCAATCTTAACCATAAAATAATTTCTCTTCAATGATAGCCCATAGAGTAATGATACGAATTACGCCGGCGTGCATCTACAGTGATGCACGCCAGGCATAATTTTTTTTTTTTTTTTTTTTTAAAAAAAAATAATAATGAAAAAAAATTTTGGCGTTGTCTTTAGCATCACCCTAACCCATAACATGATATCCATCAAAATCAAAGTAAATGTTAAATTACAAGTTATTCTAAAGGGATAAGCTGATAGGAAGAGATAAATTTAATTACTTAATTAGTACTTTCACACTCCCCATCACGAATAAACTTAAACTCTCTTTTAATAGTGGGGCCAACACGTGAAATATTTAATTTAAATGAGGGTAAATTGACGAAGTCACGGTTTGATCTTATGACCTTTAGCTCTGATACCATGTTAAATTATCAGTTATCCTAAAAATTTAAGCTAATAAGAAGAGATAAATTTAATCACTTAATCAGTACTTAAACAGTAAATAGATGACTAATTAATAATGAAATAAATCAAAGAATTAAGGGGAGAACAGAGAGTAAAAAAACTAACCAAGATCAAATGCTCCATTGAGGTCTTGTCCATCCGCTCATTGTTTTCTTCAGTGATGTTGAGAAGGGTATCTAACATATCATTATTCGTTATAAAACCAGACACTTTTCTCAACTGCAACCGTTCGTCAATCATGTGGGCAAAGAGGTCTATCATCTTTCCAGAGTTAACTGTCGAGCGCTGCCTTATCCCTTGGGGGTCAATCTTCTGAAGCACAGGAAAAAAATCTGCCAAGTTGGGTTTCCCTAATTCTTTCATGATATTCGACACGACCTCTTTGAACTTTCTTGCCGTGTCAGAATTCGGGTCGGCCAAATCCACCGAAAGAATGGTGTTTGATACCAGATTAAGCGAAGTCTTGAAAGCCGCTTCGCCAATATCTACTGCCTCACCGGTTAGGCTGCTTTGATGAGTTTCAGCGAGGAGCTCTTGCACTTTCTTGCGCCGGAGATCTTGGTTGGCGTCAAGTGCTGTGTTGGAGAATAGTTGGCCGTTGCATATTTTGCGAAGGTTTCTCCACTGGCTTGAAATGGGTATACATGGCAAGCCGAAGTCGCCGTGTTGGTGGGCTCGGAGCGCATCCGTGACGGTTCGATTCGACAAGTTTCGGTCGTGTGTTTGGAGGACTTGTTTGGCCATGTCTGCTGAAGAGATTACAATTGTTGTTAGTTTGCCTAGTTTTAGGCTCATGATTGAGCCATGAGACTTGGCAAGTTTGGATAAGGAAATATGGGGTTTATCACCGAGCTCTAAGAGGTTTCCTATCACAGGAAATGGTTTTGGACCGGGTGGAAGCTTTCTGTGATTTGCTTTGCCTGTAGGAATCATATGGAAGGTTTTGATTAAAATCCAGATGAGGCAAAGGCCAATTACAAAGCTCAAGAAATCCATCTCAAGTATATATTCTCACAGGGAAAGAATAATGCAAAGGCAAAAGAAGATCTTCTTCCTTTTATAGATAGGAAGCAAAACTTGGTAGGAAGAGGTGCGTGACGATGACATCTATTTTGTTTATTTCTATTATTAAATCCATGCTTTATAATTAGTGGATGACAGTATGACACCTCACTTTTACCCTGTGCTATCTCACTCTGGTAATGTTATTGTGCCAATCAACCATGGTTAAAAAAAATAAAAAACATAAAAATTTCAAGGACTATTGACTCTCACATAATCACATTAACCGTGTGATATAATAGTAAAATAAAAGTTTTATTTGCAGCATTACTCTTCACAATATTACAAGAACTAGCACATAATTTTTGTTATGCACGAAATTGTTCATTATAATTTAATTTTAAAACTTAAAAGCATCTCTATTGTATTTTTTATATAGATTAAAAAAAGTCGTGGCTTTTTCAAAACACTTAAAAAATGTTTCAAATAAATGAAAACATAAGACTTTTAATTTTAGTTTAATTCATATAAATTTAAATATGTTAAAATCTTTGTGAGCATAGGTGTAGTTTAAAATGAACATTAAAAAAAAAAAAAAAAGAGGTAGAGAGAAAATAGAATCAAATATATGTGAAACTTTTACCGTTTGACTTTTGTTGCAGAGCTTAAAAAGTTTTTACGTATTTATATATTTTTTCTATGTAGTTGTGCAATAATACCGGGATGCGGGGTTTTTGATGGAATTATCGGTAAAATCGACTTTATATGCGTTGGGGAATGAAACTGAACCGATTTCATAATAGGAAGATGTACGCAACACAAGCTAAATATATTAAACCCTATAACCTCAAGTTAAAAACGCACAGTTTTATCAAATTGCAACAAAGGTAGACAATATGAGTATATATTGCTAATTCATATTAACAATACAAAGCATAAAAGTTAAATAAAAACACACTATATTTTTTTCAAAGAAAAAACAATACACAAAGTATGTTTAGTGAAGGATTTTGTCTTCTCTTATGTTACATACACAAAGTATATTTAGAAAAAAAAAAAATCGTATGTTTTTTAGATAATTTTTTTAGAAAAAGCAAATTGTTAATTTGAAAAAGAGGATAATGAAGAAGAATCCGCAAGCTCATAAATTAATTATAATTTAATTTTAAAATTTAAATGCATCTTCATCGTGTGTATGTAGGCTTGTATACAAAATAATTGGGAGATCTTTATATTGTAGGCCTTATTATTTTATATATAATCTATTATTAATCAAATTATTTTTTAGTGCCTTATTATTTAGAAAGAAAAAAAATCTTATTTTATAAATAATCTATTATTACATGCACAGTATATTTAGAAAAAAAGCAATTCGTCTTCTCTAACCTCTTCTAAATTTGAATTAAAAATATATTTAATTATATATGTTGTGTAATTCTTGGATGATGATCAAATTAGATTTATTTCAAGTAATTATTTGAGTGCTTTCAAGTAATTATGTACATAACGAAAAAAAATAGTTGGGAGATCTTTATTTTGTATGCCTTATTATTTTGTAGATAATCTATTATTAATCAAATTATTTTTTAGTGCCATATTATTTTTTTTAAAAAAAACAATTCTTATTTTATAAATTATCTATTATTACATGTACAGTATATTTAGAAAAAATAATTCGTCTTCTCTAACCTCTTTTAAATTTGAATTAAAAATATATTTAATTATGTTGTGTAATTCTTGGATGATCAAATTAGATTTATTTCAAGTAATTATTTGAGTGTTTTCAAGTAATTATGTACATAACGAAAGAAAATAATTGGGAGATCTTTATTTTGTATGCCTTATTATTTTGTAGATAATCTATTATTAATCAAATTATTTTTTAGTGCCTTATTATTTTTTAAAAAAAAAACAGTTCTAATTTTATAAATTATCCATTATTACATGCACAGTATATTTAGAAAAAAACAATTCGTCTTCTCTAACCTCTTCTAAATTTGAATTAAAAATATATTTGATTATGTTGTGTAAATTCTTAGATGATGATCAAATTAGATTTATTTCAAGTAATTATTTGAGTGTTTCTAATCATATCATATATATATATATATATAAAAGTCGAGTTTTCACTTAGAGAGTGCTTAGAATTGTGACACGTGTCTATGTTTTTTAATATTTGAGAATGCTTAGAATTGTGACACGTGTCCATGTTTTTAATATCTGAACTATTTTTTTATTTTTACCTCTGGTCATTAATTAGCGTAATTAATTGTGTTGATTATATTTCAAGAGTTTTTCATACATAAATTATTCAATAAATTAAGTATTATTAATGTCCAAATCAAATAACGAAACAAATAATATAAATGAAATTATAAACTTTTTTCTTTTTTCACACCAACAATATTTTCTTTAAATTTTAAATTTTTTTACTCATGATTTTTAATAATTGAACCGTTCAAATATTGAAAGGAGTTTTTCCTTTTTGTATTTTTTTTTAATGAATTAAGTGTATGATTTTTCCTTTTTTAATGAATTAAGTGTATGGGAGTTTTAGATAGGAGAAGCTAAAAACTTGACACGTGGTGTTTAATTTATCTGACAAATCATTATATTAAATGAAACTGTGCGTTTGAGTTTTTTTTTAAAAAAATTTTAAGTAGATTAGGCTAATATCTTGACATGTGGCATTCTATTTAAAATCAAAACACACATGTTTTTTTCAAACTGCCCTCTGTCTCAATCTTAACGGCCATCAAACATTATTTATCCCCATGTATCTAATATCTAATCTAATCTAACCTAATGTCTAATAAGATTACATATATCTCAACATGTCTCTTTTCAAAAGAAATCATGTGCATAACCATTTCCACAATTCCATCCGGTGCAAACTTTCAAAACAACATAACATCGTTTCAAATTTCCACAATTTTTTGTTAAGATGACTGAATAAAAAAAAATACTCTCTCATTTCTCTCTTTCCTTTTCTTTTCCTTCTCTCTCTCTCTCTCCCTCTTCTTTTTCTTTTCTCTCACTCTCGTAGGCCTCTGCCTCTCTCCCTTTTCTTTTTCTTCTCACCCATTCTGCTCTCAGCACCATTTCTGGGCGACATAGCTGCGCTGTGTTGCATTTTGGTTACGGTAGTTAGACATGGGCTTTGAGAATTCAGTGAACAGTGGAATGCATACAAAAAAAACAAAAAAGAAAGAGAATTGTGCTAATTACCAAATTAACTATTTTTGGCAGTGAAAATAGTTAATTTAACTATTCTCTGCAACTCTTTTAATAGTGTCGCTGTCACTTTCCGTCTCTGAATTCTGTTGTTAACTTACAATTTCATGAATTTTGGCCTCCGTATATCAGTTTTTGTTATTTGTTATTTGAGAAAATTGAACTCTATGGTAGATTCAGTGACATTCTTTGCCGGATATTTCTCATAAAAGGATAAATATCATTGAAATTATCATCATTGTCATTGTCATTATTGATTATTTTATTTATGTTCAATTGGTGTTCAGAAATTTTGTTTGTGCAGTGCCATTCAAGGAAAGGAGGAGAGGATTGAGAATGTCAATCAATATAGTGACACCATCCTTCGGGTTTTTAATTGTCAATAATTTCATTTACTGTTCTTTATTTTTTGCAATTTAAATTGTTTCTATGCCCAATACAAAATGATGCTTTGCATTGTGGTTCCCATTCTCTCTAGAAGGAATACTTAATTTGAAATTATTTGTTTAGATTTTATACGCCACGTTAGAATGTGATTATGAGGATGCCACCATCTTGTTTATTGGGAAAAAGGAAAACAAAAGGCATCCGTCTCATATGGGGTTTAGACAAATATGAATGATCAATTTTCAATTAACCGTCTGTGTAGTTTTTTACATTAAACGTCAGTTTCTTCTCCCTTCACTCAGATTTCTTACGGTGCTTCTCCCTCCTCTCCCTCTCTTCGATTTCTCTCTTTTGTGATTTTGTTGGATTCTTTTCGTTTTTTAGATTCTTTAAAGTGCTTCTCTCTCATCGATTTTTCTCCTTTTTTTTTTTTTTTTTTTTTTTGTTTGTAATTTAAACAACCAAAATCGTGAATACCTTAATGAAAATACTCTATCCCCTAAACAATTTTTGAGATAAGTTGCGAAAAAGATGAGTTCCATCCGACAAGGTTATGAAATGTAGTATTATTTATAATTTTAAATATTTATACAAATAATATTTATAATTATTAGAATATCATCTTTAGAAATCATGTGTTATCTAGCCTACTGAATTTATTTTCGATTTATTTATTACAACTGCTCTAACAACCAATAGAGCATATATGAATATATAAATTTCTAATTAAGATTACAACATATGTTAATCCCATGTGGATGTAACTTTTTGTTTTCCTTTTTTCTTATTGCTTTATTTTTTTTATTTATAATTTTTTATTTTGTTCATCTGAAGATTTTGTTTTATTTTATATATATTAAAAAATGTTTTGTTTATTTTGCTATGAATTCATTTCGAATGTTCAAAATTATATGGGTTTTATTTGTATTGAAATATAATAGATCTTATATTTTAATTCATTTGAATGTTTTAATTATGTGATTTTTTTTTTCCTTTTGTGTGATTTATTCGGATTTACATGCGTTTTTTGATAATTTTTTTCCTCTTTTTAAGAGCAAAATATTGATTGTCTGTACATAAAAGAAATAAACTATTTCAAAAAACTAAACACATAATGAAGCATTGAACCTCATGGGAGATGATTTATTTGATTGCGTTAAATGTTGAGTTAAATTATTTGTTTATGTTTTTTTTTTTTTGAATGTTTAGAATTTATGGATTTTATTTGTATTGAGATATAGTAGGTATCACACCATTAGTTCTAGATCTCTCTCCTTGATCGATAGATATTGATGATCGATTTTAATTGTTGTTAATTTTATTTTTCAATTAGTTTATTTGATGAAATATGTGTTTTTTTTTAAAAAAAAAAAAAATTGGCCGGGTTATGGAAATTGCGTTTGTAGGGGTGCGTGTTCAAAGAGAATGATAAATAGTCTATTTATTTTTTATTTTTTGGGTGGTTTTGTGCTTTTTGATTTCATTGTTTTGTCTCTAATTTTTTTTAAAAAAATTTTATAGTATTTTTTACTTTTGTTGTAAAAGTAGTTTCTTTTACGTTATATATATGGTCGAAAGAAAAAATATCTAATTGACATGACTACTTCCTATACATATGAATTTTATTGGAACTGAGAAAAATATATGAAAAATTCAATTATTTTTTATTAAATTAGTATTAATTTTGATTTGATTTTGGAAAATGTGTTTGCAAGGGTTGTGTTAAAAGAAAATGGTAAATAATGCAGCGGAGAATGCTAAATACTAATAGTATGTTTGTTTGTCTTTTTTTTTTTTTTTAATGTAGTTTTGTGCTTCGGATTTCATTTTGGGTCCTTAATTTTTGTTATAATTTTTATAATATTTATTACTTCTATTCTACAAATAGTTTTTTTTAATGTTATAATGCGAAAGTATGGTTGAATTGAAAAAAAAAAAAAAAAAAAAAAATCTATTTGCTGGAAGTGCATGAAGAGAAGAGAAGAAGTGCATGAAGAGAAGAAAATTAGTTAGTAATTGCAAATAATCTCTTATAGACCTTACAAGTAAATTAAAAAAAACAAACTGCGCATAGCGCGGGTTATAAGCTCGTATATATAATAGGGGAGGCTCGTCATATATTTGACGTAGAGAGTGCTTAAAATTGCGACACGTGTCCATATTTTTAATATCTGAACCCTTTTTTATTTTTATCTCTGGCCATCAATTAGCGTATAATTAATTGTGTTGATTATATTTCAAGCATTTTTCATACATAAATTATTTAATAAATTAATTATTATTAATGTTCGAATTATCGAATCAAATAAGGAAACAAATAATATAAATGAAATTATAACGTTTTTTTATTCATAATTTTTAATAATTGAACCGTGCAAATATTGAAAGGGTTTTTCCTTTTTCTATTTTTTTTAATGAATTAAGTGTACGATTTTTCCTTAATTAATTCATTTTGACATTTCTTTTTATTAACTCACGTGTCCATGTTTTTTTTTTTTAAAAAAAAAATTTAATCTTTTTACTCATAATTTTTAATAATTGAACCGTGCAAATATTGAAAGAGTTTTTCCTTTTTCTATTTTTTTTTAATGAATTAAGTGTACAATTTTTCATTAATTAATTCATTTTGACCTTTCTTTTTATTAACTCATGTGTCCATGTTTTTATTTTATTTTATTTTATTTTTTTTATTTAATTTAAAATTTTCTTACTCATAATTTTTAATAATTGAACCGTGCAAATATTGAAAGAGGTTTTTCCTTTTTCTATTTTTTTAATGAATTAAGTGTATTATTTTTCCTTAATTAATTCATTTTGATCATTCTTTTTATTAACTCATGTTTATCTCTCTCACCCTAAATCACGATTTTTTTTTTTAATAAATTAAGTGTCTTAATTCATTAATATCTCTCCCTTTATTAAAACACAATATATTGTTAAATAACCTTTTGTATTATTATTATTGACATAGGCATGATAGATTTTTTTTACACAACTTTTTTGACCTATAATAAAAAATACAATGGAAATGTGTTTTAAGCTTTAAAATCAAATTATAATGAATAATCCCGCACATAGCGCGGGCTCTAAGCTAGTATATATAATAGGGGAGTTTTAAGTAGGAGAGACTAATATCGTGACTTGTGGCATTCTTTTATGCCGACAACTGTCCATATTTAAGTGTAAAACAAGTGTTTAGTTTTTATTTTTTTATTTTTTAAGTTTTAAGTAGGAGAGAATAATATCGTGACATGCGGTATTCTTTTATGCCGACAATTGTCCATCTTTAAGTGTAAAACAAGCATTTAGTGTTTTTTTTTTTTTTTTTTTTTTTTAATTGAAACCGAAACAAACTCTATAAAATGTTGTACCTTTCTAATAAAATAGCGTATCTAATCTATATATATATATATATATATATATATATATATCAACTGCCATGTTTTAGTGTAAAACAATTAGTGTTTTATTTTTATTTTTTTTATTGAAACCAAAACAAACTCTGGTGAAACATTGTATCAAATAAACATTAAAGCAAACTTCTTTTTCATACCTCTCTCTCCTCACTCTGTTTTTCTCAAATGTCTATGGAAAGCATCTCAAGGAAAATTATGGAGATGAAGATGGTTTTGGAATGGTCTACATGCCGTAGGGTGTACCGGCCGGTGTAGTTGTGCATGTGACTAAGTTTTTGATGGAAAATATTCACAAAGGCATGTGGCTTGGTTCAAGATATTTTGGTGAACGAAGCAAAGCAATCAAACAAAGGAATAAAAGAAGCAAAACAATCAGAAAGAGAGAGAAAGAAAAAGATGAACTATCACATTTGGCTCTCATCCAACCGAGTTTTGAAGGTTCCCATTTTTTTCACGTATAGAAATTTGGATTTCTTTTTTTCTTTTATTCTTCATTTTAGTTATACATCATATTTCACACTTTCACTCAAAAACCACTTCCCTGCTTTTTCACGTTTAGAAATTTGGATTTTTTTTTTTGTTCTTCATTTGTGATGTATATTTATGTAGTTGTTGGTGCCAATTTGATTAAAAAAAAAATTTAGTTGTACTACAATGAATGAAAAGAAAATCAACTTCGTCAACAAGCTAGGTTCTTATTTTGTTTCTTGATCGTCCTCCTGTTCAAAATATTTCAAAAATCAAATTTGATTCCTTTAACATGAAATATAAAGGAAAAAAAAAATTCAAAATAAAGACCTAGATTAATTAATTATAGAAAATGATTGATTAATCATTATATTCCAACAATGATACCACTTCTCAAAAAAATTGTTTGTGAGGAAAAAGTTAAACTCCTAAAAGTTCATTATATTCCAACAATGATACCACTAACAAAAATAAAGAAGTGTAAAAAAAAATGAAAAATACTAATATAATAAAAAAGAACTCTTTTTTCTATATTTTTCTCAGTTCCAATGAAATTCACAAATATTAGAAAAGGTTTTGTCAAATAGACATTTTTTTTTTAACCATCCTTCACTTATATAAAAGTAAATGAAACTAATTTTAAGACATTGGAAAACAAAGACAAAAAAAATCTATGATCGGAAAATTGAGTGTGAAATATATTGGAAAAATTGAGTTTCTACGAAAAGAAACTCTCTCACTATTATTTTCTGAATTCGATGTAAAATTTACAAAAGAAAAGTAATCATTTGAATAAAAAATAATATATAAATTAGAAAAAAGAATAAGGGTCAAAAAAAAAAGGAAGAACATAAGCATTGGAAATAAAGATAAATAAACGAAAATATTAATATAATTGAAAATGACTATTCTAGCAAAAAAAAAAAAACTGACGTATAATTTTTCATTGAGAAATAACGATTGAAAAATTGAAAAGAACTGTTATAGGAAAAAAATATAAAGAAAAAAAAAAAAAAAAAAGAAAGAAAATAACTGTAGTATAATTTTTCATTGAGAAAAAAATAATAGAAATTCTCTCTCTCTCTCTTGTCTTTTTCCAGAATTGATTGATATAAATAGAAAGTAAAAGCAAAATATATATATATATAGGGGACAAAAACAAAAATGGAAGAACATAAGCACCAAAAATAAACATATAAAATGACAATACTAATATAATGGAAAGTAAATGTTATAGCAAAAAAATAAAAAATAAAAGAAATAAAAGAACTGTAGTATAATTTTTCATTGAGAAACTATGATTGGAAAATTGAAAAGAACTGTTATAGGAAAAAAAAAATAAATAAAGAAAATAACTGTAGTATAATTTTTTATTAAGAAAAAAAAATAGAAATTCTCTCTCTCTCTCTTTTGTCTTTTTCCATAATTGATTGATATAAATAGAAAGTAAAAGCAGAAAAAATTAAAATATATATATATAGCGGACAAAAACAAAAATGGAAGAACATAAGCATTGAAAGTAAACATATAAAATGACAATACTAATATAATGGAAAATAAATGTTCTAGCAAAAATAAAAAAAATAAAAGAAATGAAAGAACTGTAGTATAATTTTTCATTGAGAAATAACTATTGGAAACTCTCACTCTTCCTCCCTCTCGTCTTTTTCCTGAATTGAGTGTAAAATTTACAAAGGAACATTGAGATATAAATAGAAAGCAAGAGAAGAAAAGAGAAAAATAAACAGAGAGAAAGACAGAATTTGGGAACCTTTTGTTTTCTCTATTAAGATATCAATTAAATGCATTCCAAATAAAACCCCTGCGTTTTAATTGTCTCACATTGAGATATAAAGAGAAAGTAAGAGAAGATAAAATAATAATAATAATAATAAAGAGAGAGAGAGAGAGAGAGAGAGAGAGAGAATTTGTAAACCTTTTGTTTTCTTCATTAAGACAGTTAAATATATTACAAATAAAAGTCATACGTGTTAACTGTCTCACGTTGAGATATAAACATAAAGTAAGAGAAGATAAAAAGAAAATTAAATAAAGAGAACCTTTTTATTTTCTTCATTAAGATATCAATTAAATGCAGTCCAAATAATATAAAGAGAAAGCAAGAGAAGATAAAAAGAAAAATAGAGAGAGAGAGAGAGAGAGAGAGAGAGAATTTGTGAACCTTTTGTTTTATTTCATTAAGACAAATAAATATATTACAAATAAAACATATTTATGAATGTTAAATTAGCAGTTTAATTTTGAAATTATCTCTGCAATTTTAGGAGATAATTATCTCTTATTATTCTATTCTCTTTAGAACTCTTCTTTGTACTTAGAAATTATCAGAGTCTTTGTTTTTTAATAGAATAAAAAATATGATATGAGGGTGTTTGGGTTTAATTTCGTTTGTGCAAAATGCAATTAAACTACAGAAGTTTTCTGGGCTCCATTGTATCCTAAAAAAATATTTGTTGTTATCCATTTGCTTACCATTTCTGGTGGGGGCAAATAATTTCTTATGGAAAGTGACGTTGTAACACACCTTAGGAGTAATTTCAATTTTATATCTTTTAACTAAAAATTTTCAAACCAGATACCTAAAGAAAAAATCATTTTAAAAATAGTTTTACTTCGAAAAAAAAAATAGAGCTTAAATGCTCTTTCTGTTGATATTACGTGCTAGCTTTGAGGGGATCAAAGATGCTTTACAAATCAGATGGTGATTTCAATCAAATTCATGAACAACATGTTACTGGACGGCCGGCTATTTGTTTCACAGAACAAAGTTGTGCCTACCACCCACTTCAACGGGGGCGTTTGAATGATTTTTTCTTATCGATGATTTTTTTTTTTAGATAATAATAATTGCTGATCTCTGCAAGATATAAAATAAATAAATTACTTAAATGGAAAGTTGAGTGAAGGTAATCTTTTAAAATTGCTGGGAAGTCTAAAATATTTCACTTAAGTTGAGGGAATCCTTTTTGCCTTGAATGTGAATTCATTTCTAAAGAGGTGAGAATCAACATTCCCTTGGTTTGAAAATGACAAAAAAGCTAGGTAGGTGATTTACCTTGCTAGTGACTTTACGTGCAATACACCGTTGGGGAGATAAATGGTTCAGAATTTTTTACCCAGAGTATATTAATATACATAGATCACAAGTAATATGTGTGTCAAGGGATGTTAGATCACAAGTAATTACAAGCAGTCCAATTATAAGATATTGTTACTGTTTGTCCTCACCGCCTCATACTTTGAGATTTGTTACGCATTATGATCAGATATGGTGCCTCCATTCCAAATGAAGTGTTGGAGGGATGAAGGAGATAAGTACACTCAAATACAAGTGGTGGTGGAGCGGTGGTTGAAGTGAAGGTGTCACTCTCTCCGCTCTGCCAATATGATCGGATATGGTCCTATGAAGACTTGTGATCGATGTGCTTATCATTCTTCTTTCAAGTCTTCTTGTTGGGAAAATTGATAATTAATCGGTTTCCAATTTCCCACCAGCCCTTTATGCGAAAGACAAGTTTGAAAAGAAAAACACACGAGAACACACACCAACCACACACGTACACAAATAGTTTACGTGGTTCGGCAATATGCCTACGTCCACGGGGTGTGATCCGGTCTCATTCTTTACTATTGAGAAATATTGAGTACAATGGTACAAGCCTGAACCGCTCAAGTTTAATATCCCAAACCCAAGCCCTTAACCCCTTGTACACCCCACTCAACTGTCCCTCTCAAATACCCAGTAAAGAAAAACTTAAAACTCTCTACACTTTGTAAATGTCACAAAGTGCTCTCACCAATTTGACTTTTCCGGATCCCCACTTAACCAAAGGACTGCATGTCCTTTTATAGTGGCTAATCACGAAAAATAGGCGAACAATTTTAATCCAATTGCTACTGGGAAAACGAAACCATCATGAATACAAAGTCTTTTCCATGATGAAGATAAGCATTGCAACCCACATGTTTATCCACACACGTTTTCTCCAAAAAATCAAATTTCAAGTTGTTCTTGGACTCTTTTTAAAACTAACCTTATCCTCTTATAGATAAATATGACTTTAGCCCACCAACTTGAATATTGATATTTTTCAGCAATTATCTTCACACTTGTTGACAATTTGAGCCATTATCAACAATCTCCACCTTGGCGAAAATTTGGCAACCTCCACCTAAGACCTCAGGTCCGCATCTTGACGGATGCCCATCCCCACACCCTGTGATGTCTTGCAAAACACTGTCCACACCAACAGTAATAATTCTACAAGAATTATCATGCTCCACCATAAAGAGCACATGCACTTAGAATTAAACCATTCCAACAATTTTCATTTTTGGCACATATCGAAAAAAATCCTGCTGAAAAATATGGTGCAACTTCCATGTTTGGTTCCCCCGAAAGTTTATCAGCCATCGACACCCTTTTCTACCACATACCCGACATAAAAAAACCAAACCAATGTCTCGTATGCAAATGTGGACCCGCTAATAGAACACATCCATTATCCTGACATTTTTAGCGGTCATGCCAGAGGATGTACATGCCCTTATCAAAGAACATCATCATCTCTCTCTGTAACGAGAGAAATAATATTAGCGTTTTTGGAGCAATCTGCCAAACCTGCTCCTCTCAACGTTTTGTGTAGCCCAGATTGGATGTCCTTGACTTGTATTTGCCACAAGCCAAAGTTCATTCTTCCGTCGAACCTGTCAATCCCAAATTTCAAGGACTGCATTTCTTCTTAACGAGTAGAAATCCGCAACCAAGCTCTGATACCAATTGTTGGGAAAATTGATAATGAATCGGTTACCAATTTCCCACCAGCCCTTTATGCGAAAGACAAGTTTGAAAAGAAAAACATACGAGAACACACACCAACCACACACGTACACAAATAGTTTACGTGGTTCGGCAATATGCCTACGTCCACGGGGCGTGATCCGGTCTCATTCTTTACTATTGAGAAATATTGAGTACAATGGTACAAGTCTGAACCGCTCAAGTTTAATATCTCAAACTCAAGCCCTTAACCTCTTGTACACCCCACTCAACTGTCCCTCTCAAATACCCAGTAAAGAAAAACTTAAAACTCTCTACACTTTGTAAATGTCACAAAGTGCTCTCACTAATTTGACTTTTCCGGATCCCCACTTAACCAAAGGACTGCATGTCCTTTTATAGTGGCTAATCACGAAAAATAGGAGAACAATTTTAATCCAATTGCTACTGGGAAAACGAAACCATCATAAATACAAAGTCTTTTCCATGATGAAAATAAGCATTGCAACCCACATGTTTATCTACACACGTTTTCTCCAAAAAATCAAATTTCAAGTTGTTCTTGGACTCTTTTTAAAACTAACCTTATCCTCTTATAGATAAATATGACTTGAGCCCACCAACTTGAATATTGATATTTTTCAGCAATTATCTTCACACTTGTTGACAATTTGAGCCATTATCAACACTTCTCTTGGATAAACTATGTACAGCTAGGGATTACATTTTGAATTATTGGTTGTCAAACAACATGTACATATAAATCATGTCTTCAGATAACGATGGGTAGCTTTTCTCCAAAGCATGTCTTGACTATTGACGAACACATTAAAAGCCAAGGAATTACTATCAAGGCATGCAGCCAATAAGGAAGGCTCAACCAATTAAGTCCAATCATGGCAGCATCACGAAGGTTATTTTTCCACATGAATGCCCAGAAGCATCTTTGAATCTTGTACTTGCCAACAACTATCCATTATTTTCCACATGAATGCCAACAATTATCTTTGAATCTTGTACTTGCCAACAACTATCCATCATTTTTCACCTGAATGCTAACAACTATCTTTGAATCTTGTACTTGCCAACAACTATCCATCATTTTCGACATGAATGCCAACAACTATCTTTGAATCTTTCCCAGAGTTGGATATGCCTGCAAAAGTCGTCTACCAATGTCTAAACACAATTGGAGAATAAATAGGCCCACGTTGAATTTTTGCCAAATCTTCGGTCACCAAAGAGGGCTAATCCGATAAACGTCGTTATTGGTCTGTCAATGATATTGATCTGTGGTTATATAATTGTAAGAAAGGGTCATGTAAAAGCTCATTAGTCTTTTTACGCCAAGCCTCTCACTTTCATTGCGATGATCAATCAAATTGAACAGTTTCAATGCCGTTGTAAGAAAAATACTTTATTGAGATGTACAGGTCAAATACGGCTCCATCGAGTTATCTGATGGGATGGGTTCTAGATGTAATAACTGCAACTAGTTGGGTTGCCTTTTCCTTCTCCAAAAAGGTGTGGGCTAGTTCTTTTTTTCTTTGTACAGTTAGCGTGGAGCATGTTTGACGAAACGCCTAAAAGAAGGCTTGTTTCTTGCATTGTTATGATTGCTGGGTATGTGAGACTAAATCTAGGGCAGACAATTTTGATACGATCCGCAAATTCGATACGAACATGACAAGAAAAAATGGGTTTGGGCTTATCGGGTTCGGGTCGTAATCTAGTCTACCCGATTAAGAACCGGTAATTTCGTGTATGGCAGGTCGACCCGCCAAACCTGCACAGTATCCCGGTTTGACGGGTCAACCCGCTAGACCCGATTTTTTTTTTTATTAAAAAAAAAAAACTTCATTTTCTTGAAGTATTCATCCATCTTCTCGATATTTCCACCCTTTCCAAACACCTCAATCACTGTATTAAAAGTAACAATTGTTGGAGAGAAAGACTATTTCTTCATATAATCCATAACGGAGCTCATCTTCTCATACATGCCCACTTTCCCATATGCTCAAATATACAGATATTATATTTTGTGTTGAAATATACATAATTCTTTTTTAGTGGAATGTAATTTAAGCAAAATTAAATTTCTTTATACTAAAAATTATTTTAATAAATGAACTTAGTCAATATGCTTGCTTGTTTTAAGTTTAGGTGAAATCATGAGTTTAGTAATTTCTTTTGCAGTACAATTACAATCACTTTCCTTTTTTTTTTTTTTTTTTTCCTTTATTAAAGCCTTTAATATCTTGAAACTCAATTTTTTGCATTGACTGTATTGATGTATTATTATTACAATTTTTTTTTTTTTTTTTAAAAAAAATTTTATAGTTTAGGATTTTAACGGGTCGTGTCGGGTCGTGTCTACCCTATTAGACCCGGTTATTTTAAACGGATAAAACGGGTCGTGTCGGGTTACCCGGCTATTTTCGTGTCATAATCGTGTTAGACCCGACATTTTACTATTCAAATGTCCCCTTCTCAAAGGGGACGTTAGTTCCTCTGTATATGACCTACAAGAATTGATGTCTTAGTAAACTTTAAATACATAACATAAATAATAGCAAAATAAATGCCTAGCTAGTATATATACATAACCATTCAACGTGCTTTCCCTTCTGCATTAACCCACGTACACTCTTGGGCCTTGCCACTGCAATGCATGCGTCTGGGGGCATCCACTTAGCCACTTAGGCCTGTAAAGCCCATTTTGTGGGATGGACAACAGGCTGAGGCCGAGTCATTCCAAGTCGAGCAGACCACTGGGCTTAATGAAGTCCAAAATGTTCAATGACCTGACCAAGAAAAATATTCAAAGATCCTCTTCATACTGATGACCGACCCACGTTTTCAAGTTGAATCCTCATTCCAATTATTTAATTCCATCATTTTTTTTCTTTTTTTTTAAAAAAAAAAAAAAAAATTAATTCTCTTATTTTTTAAAGACCATTGAAATTTTGGTATACCCAATATCAATCCGATCAATTCCGATATAAGAGTGCCGACTTAGATTGGTAATTTGGCCCAAACCATTAACCGAATGAGCTTGCTTATATATATATATAAGGAACACAATGGACAAATAGTGGGGGACGCTAGAGTGGTCCTTAATTCAAAAAGGAGCTGGATGATTTGCCACGTGAAGAGGGAAGTAAATGTAGTGGCGCACGAGCTTGCAAGGGCAGCAGCGAGAGATCCAACAGATCATATTTGGATAGAAGATACACCTTTTTGTATATTTGATTTAGTTCCGTTAGAATGTTGAACTCTTTAATTTAGAGTTTTTATAAAACTCTGGATGCTTTCTCATTTTATAATATGAAAGATGACTTGATATTTTAAATAAATAAATAAGGAGCACAATGTAAAGGATAATAACCATATCACGTCATCTTAACTGTCTCGATCTTTCTATCAAGGAATCAGCTAACGCCCTTTAACCACTAGTTCAAGTAATTATGTACTTAACGATCTTTCGAATTTGTTGCAAGAATAATTCATGGTTTATACTTTGGTGGTGAGGTCGTTGAATGTGTGAAACCATTTAAATTAAATGTACTCTATCTTGCTCATGGAAAACCTATAGTATAAAGTCAAGTTCGAATTTGATATAGAAAATTAGCATAAATATTTAATATTTTTAGTGTGATATCTATAATATTTCAGTACAAATCAAACGCAAATAATTTTGAACATTTAAAAAAAAGTGTAGAGGAAAATAAACAATTTTTTTATTTTTTATTTTATTTTAATAAAAACTTATTCCTATAGATATACATGGTTTAAAATGAAGTGTATAAAGAAAAAAAAAAATAGCATTTTAAAAAAATGGGCTATATGTCCAATTTTTTTATTTTTTTTTATTTTTATTTTTATTTAATTTTTATGACTTATATGGCCGATTATGAGTAGTTAATTAATGTAGTATGTTTTTAAATTCTAAATACTGTCTTTATATAGTTTTGGAAAGTAATAAATCATGAGAAAATAATATCGTATATTAAATGTTTGAACTTAATGAAATCACATATAAGGAAAATTATTGAAATATAATTAAATGCTCTTAATTAAGGTAATTTAATGACCGGTTCACTCTTAAAAAATCGGTTCAAAAATTATGCCTTAAAAAACCGGTTTAGGCTTTAAAAAAAATGGGTTCATACCACATGTCGCAATTCTAGACTACCTCTAAAAAGTTATTCGGCTTTTATATATATATATATATATATATATATATGAATGATTCCATTCTATGCACAAAATAGAAGTTTCACTCGAAGCTAGCTTTGTGCAACGCTAGTTTGAGTGAGGCTGTGTTACAAACCTAACTATTAAACTTGCAACGGATGACTTAGGGTATGTTCTTATAAGAGGCTCATGATTGTAACAACATAAGAAAAATGTTATTCACTTCTGCGCTATTACTTATAAAGATGTGTTTTACCTAATACGTAAGCAATGTGTGTCTTAGGGCTTGTTTGTGTGTGTTTGAGTGGCCTAAAATTGCGTTAACACTCAAAAAATCCGTTTAAAGAAAAAAGTACTTGTTTGGTAAAAAAAATTGAAAGTACTTTTAAGGGTTCAAAAATCAAAAAAATGGGCAAACCGCACTTTTAGTAAAGACTTAAAAATAAAGTTTTTGCCAAAAAAACGCTTTTTAACTTAAAGACTCTATTTTTCAAACGTACTTTTAAAACCTGTTTAAAATTGGGTTGTGAAATATATCTTTTGTCTATAGAAAAACCTAAAAAGCTTTTCAGAAAAAAAAAAAAAAAAAAGTTTCAGTTTTATACTTATCTCAAAACGAATATTTTTATGAATTGCTTTCTGAAATCACAATTTTTTTTTTTTTTTTCAAAAGCTACATTTTTAAAACCGCTAAGTCAGACAGGCATGAAGCCAAATTCTCTTTCCTGGTTTCAAGTAATTTTTAGATCTATTTTTGTTGTGCAAAGGCTTCTTGTGCTTTTTCTCTGCACACTGTCAAGTGGAAGAGGAGGCTGTCTTCTTTTGGAAAATTGGAAGCCAAAAATCTCTCCTACTTGGAGAAGGAGACAAACTCTTGAGTCCCACCAACTTGATGCATTGGTTACGAAGTTGTTCAAGTTATCGCTACAATAAAGAGACTCGAATCATTTACACAAGAATCTTCGCTTTTAAACCTTATGCTTTAGAAAATATGGAAATATAATACATATGACTTTCTTGCTTAAACTGACATATTTTCTTACAGCATATAATTATTATATGTATTTTTAATGAATTAAAAATTAATACATATGAAAGTCACATACTATAAAAGTCTGTTTGAGATTGCGTTTGAGAAATAGAGCTTTTAAGTCAAAAAGAGCTTTTGGGCAAAAGCTTCATTTTTAATCTTTTGCCATAAGTGCGTTTTGATCATTTTTAAGCTTTTTGGACCTTTAAAAGGGCTTTTAATTTTTTTATCAAATGAATATTTTTTTTCTTCAAACGGACTTTTTGAATGTTAAAAGCACGTTTAAACTCCTCAAACGCAACTCCAAACATGGCCTAAGTGTCAGTTTAACAGACTGATTTGGAAAAACTTTCTATCCCAATAGTTATAATTGTTGGGATTAAGTTTACAAACTAATACCCAAATAAACGGATACTCACAAAGAATAGAAAGAACAAAAGACAAGATGAATCACAATACTTTAATATTGAAAAAATATCAAGCTTCCCACTTGCTTGTTCTTAAAACTCAACATACACACGTATCCCTTATAGGGAAAATATCTAATACAAAGTCATCATAGCATTTAATGCTATGGTTACAAAGCCCACAAAGGTAACTAATAATCAATCACCCTGCACATAGCACTCAAAAGCTAATAAAACTGTTTACAAGAACTTTAGCCATTAGTTTGTATATCACGTTACACAAACTAATTGCAAACCGACTAAAGAAAATTTTGCCTTCAATTATCTCACACACACAGAGTGCTTTCATCCCTGGTAGGCTTATAACTGATAATATTTTGGCTGCATACGAGACTTTACATACTATGCACACAAGATTATCAGGGAAAAAAGGGTATATGGCGGTGAAGCTAGACATGAGTAAAGCTTACGATCGGGTGGAGTGGGCTTTTTTGGAAGCCACTATGAAGCGTTTGGGCTTTGATCCTAGGTGGATAAAGAAAATAATGATGTGTGTGACAACAGTTCAATATGCAGTTCTAGTGAATGGAGAGCCGTGTGGGCATATTACCCCTTCTAGGGGAATCCGACAGGGGGATCCCATGTCACCATATCTGTTTATCATCTGTGCGGAGGCTTTAAGTGCAATGGTGGGAAAAGCAAATAGTGATGGGCTTATTACGGGTGTTCCAACATCCAAATATGGGCCGAGGATCAGCCATCTTCTATTTGCAGATGACAGTTTGATTTTTTGTAGGAGCACAATGTCACAATGGTCAAACTTAACCACTTTGCTACAAAAGTATGAAGCTGCTTCGGGCCAACGATTAAATTGTAATAAGACGGCAATTTTTTTCAGTTCCAATACTCCGCAAGCAACACGAAGAGAGATTGTTGAGGTGATAGGGATCCCAGTGACGCAACGCTATGATGCTTATTTGGGGTTACCGGCCTTGGTGGGAAAATCTCGGATGGTGGCTTTCAAGAGTCTCAAAGATAGAATATGGAAGAGGCTACAGGATTGGAAGAATAAATTTTTGTCTCAAGCGGGGAAGGAAATATTACTCAAGGCGGTAATCCAAGCAATTCCGTCTTACAGTATGAACGTTTTCCTCCTCCCCAAAGGTTTGTGTTCGGAGATTAACTCCTTAATGCAAAATTTTTGGTGGGGATGTCAAAACAAGTCACGTGTGCATTGGATGAGTTGGGGTCGGATGGGTGAATCAAAAACAAATGGTGGGCTGGGATTTAGAGACTTCCGAAGCTTTAACCTTGCTCTTTTGGCTAAACAAGCTTGGCGCCTATGGAGCATGCCTAATAGTCTAATTGGGCAAATTATGGAAGCCAAATATTATAGGGGACGGAATTTCTTAGAATCCCAGCTCGGCAATCGACCATCTTTTGCTTGGCGGAGTATTCACAATTCAAGAGATTTATTAAAAGAAGGGCTGGTTTGGCGAATAGGAAACAGTGAGCAAGTTCGGATTTGGAAGGATCGCTGGCTGTCTCGTCCCCTGCTACAATATCCACAAGCTCGGTTGGACTCAGAGGCAAAGGTGAGCGAACTAATTGATCCAGATACACACTGGTGGAAGGTCCAGATGCTGGACAGTCTTTTTTCGAAGGAGGATGCTCAGTTAATCCTTTCTATCCCGATCAGTGTGTCCAACCAAGCTGATGTATGTATATGGGGGGGAACGTCGAATGGAATTTTTTCTGTTAGGAGTGCCTATTACCTGCACAGGGAGATGGAAAGAAGAGGAATGGCTGGATGCTCTTCAATACAGAGAACTAGTACCATTTGGAGGGACATGTGGGGGTTACGGCTACCCAATGCGGAGAAGCTTTTTTTGTGGCGAGCCTGTCACGAAACACTTCCAACCAGAAAAAACCTATACAGAAGGAAGATCATTGATAGTCCAAAGTGCCCCATTTGTTATCTGGAGGAGGAATCTGTAGTGCATATTCTGTGGGAATGTCCATCAGCGAGGGATGTGTGGTGTGTTGCAAATATGAAGCTGCAGAAGAGCCCCAGCTTTGGAAAGGATTTCCTCCAGATAGTGGCGGATGTTTTTCAAAAATGTACAACAGAGGAGATTTCCCAATTTGCTGGCATTGCTAGGAGAATATGGCTGAGAAGAAACGATGTAGTGCATGAGGGGGGCTTTTTGCATCCAAATGTCCTTGTACAGAGAGCAAAAAAAGCATGGGAGGAATTTTCAGCCGTGACCTCTGAAAATCCTGTGCCACAGGGACGGCTACAATCTACTGAGTCTTTGCGATGGCAGGCACCAGCTCCTGGGTGGGTGAAGGTGAATTGGGACGCCTCCATCGAGAAATCAAAAGGGTGGATGGGGTACGGAGCTGTGGTACGGGATGAACATGGGCTGGTGATTGCGGCTCAGTGTATAACTATTGTGGGCTGTCTGGACCCAACGTTAGCAGAAGCCGGGGCGGCTTTGACAGCGATACAATTGAGCAGAGCTTTGGGTCTTCAAAGAATTCATTATGAAGGCGACGCAAAGATTGTGATCGATGGAGTCAACTCAAATAAAGGAGATTGGAGTCGTAGGGGTCTGATGGTGGATGATATAAAATTGGAGCTTCAACATGTCCCTCACTGGAGGATGACTTTCGCTTGTAGAAATGGAAATCAAGCTGCCCATGTTATGTCAAAGATGGCCACGACAGATTTTGTACATCAGCAATGGATTTTAGCTACACCTGATTGTTTTGCGGACATAACGAGGATGGAGCGTATTGCTCTATCTTCGTGAGATTCTATTTGAATAAAGTATCTGATCTTTTCTCAAAAAAAAAAAAAAAAAAAAAAAGCTAATAAAACTAAAAATCACAAAGTCTAATTAAGTTGGTACCATACAAATATCTTTTGACTTCTAAGGCATACATAATCTATTAAGTCAATTAAATCAAACGAAGGCTGCCACCGAAATGCTAGAAAAACTAGAAGAAAACGTTTACAACATGCTTTCTTTCATTTTTATTTGAACTTCCAACAATAACGTTGCACATTAATGGAGTCTTTCAAAGAAAGAAAGTATATATAATATGGCACATGGCATATACCTCGAGTCTTAAACATAACTGTCAATTAGTGTTTTAAGTTCCTTTATACAAATTGTTAGGAGATAAAGCGGTTATGGAGTTTTTATCTGTTAGAATAAATGGAAAATATATAATATTTTCCGTATATTTTATAATTAGGTTAATATTGAAAAATTCTCTATTTATGGTTTCATTGCAATCATATATTGGGATTGTAATCAAATCAAGAGGATTTGATTACTATACTTGTATTTAGCCATTACCCTATAAATAGGGACCTTTGTATTGTAGATAAATTAAGTTAATGAGCACAATGTAACCCTTAAGGGTATTTCGAGTGATGGACATAGGTGTCTAATACCGAACTACCTGTAAAGTTCTTTGTGTTCATTTTTTTATATTGCTTCCGCTATAATTTCTGCTTCATCAATATTTCAATATGGTATCAAAGCCACTTTCTTGTGGCCTTTAACAACATTGACATTTTCGGGTGTTCTCTCCAACAATCTCATTGTTCCGCTACATCCACATGCCACGCTCCTCCATGTGTCACCACTGGTTAGATTCGGTGCGTCGATCTGATAACCGTCCAAGTGGGCTCATTTTCCATTTTTTATTTTTATTTTTGGCCAGTCGTCGGCTCCTTTTGAAGTTTGGCTCATTGTCAGCCCTGACCCATTGTCGGTCCCTTTTGAAGTTTGGCTCATTGTCAGCCCTAGCCTGTTATCGGCCCCCTTTTGGATTTTGGCATGTCGTCGGACCCTTTTGAAGTTTGGTTAATTGTCAGCCTTGGCCCGTTGTCGGCTCTTTTTTTGGATTTTGGCCCGTCGTCGACCCCTTTTGAAGTTTGGCTCATTATCAGCCCTGCCCCGTTGTCGGCCCTCTTTGGAGTTTTGGCCCATTGTTGGCCCTTTTGCATCTACATTCACTAGCCACCTGCCGCCGTCGTTGGTCGCCCCGCCAGCCTCTATCTCTTCTGGTAGTGACCACCATCTATGGCTCGTTCTTGGCCTCTGCCACCGCTGTCATCATTGTTTCTGATTTCCAACTTAAAGTTCTAGAATATTTCACCTTGAGTTTGAGGGGATGTTAGAATATATGAAAAATATATAATATTTTTTGGATATTCCATAATTAGATTGATATTGAAATAGCACATTAATATATATAGTTAAACACTAGCCACTTTAACCCAAAAGCCTAAGTTAATGGGTTATGGTCCACTTTTATTGACAGGTTTACTATTGGCAATACGAATGTTGCACTTGATGTTGGGTTCTCTTATCCACACCTTTCATCAGAAGCTTGAAGATGGGGTCAAGCAACTTTAATTATATCAAGAAACAAGTTGCGGTTTCACACAACACAAGACAAGTAATGGCTTGAAGAATCCGGTGACATTCTGTCGGAGTCATTGTCGTCCTTTAGACTAGCCATGTAATTGACATTTGACACCTCCATCTCTATTATTGTTTCCAGGAAAAGCTTAGAAACAAGTCAGAGAACAAAACAGACATGCATGGTTGAAGAACATCAGTCAAAGAAAGCAAGCAACCAAGGAGTCAATTGTAGCGACTCTAGAGGCAGGAAAATGTTTGCATGTGCTTCTGCCTGCAGGGGGATGAATGGGGACCAAATTCACATCATTGAATGGATTGGCAGGAGCATGGGTTATATGTTTATATGTGGGCTCATTTGGGTCCAGCCCACTTGACAAAAGAGCAAAAACGTGAAGCTTCGTATAACGGATCGAGATCCCTTAAAATCACCATTGATTAATCAAAATTTAATAGTAATCATCCCAAATTCAATAATAATTTTAAAGTTGCATCATTTTTAGGGTAATAAAATAGGAATAAAAGTCCTACTTCTAACATCACCTCTTTGCATGAGGGCATGTGAGAGGAGACTCTTCTATCTGAATAGGAGGCTAACCGAAGTATGGCCCTTCTCTGGTTGGGCAAGAGATCCCTCCCAGAGCACCCCTGTAATTTCCTTTACCCCTCCTCGTTGGGCTGCAGATTAAAGGGGATATTAATTCCAGCACAATATATAGCACAAGAAGTCTTCAAGGGGTAGCTCAATCGGCTAGGGACTACGCCTCATAATGTGGAGGTCACTCGTTCGAATCCCCCTCTCCCCTTTTATGCGGACATGTCAAAAAAAAAAGTTTATGGCACAAGAAGATGTACAGAAACCAAAGAGAGAGAGTGAGAACAGGAGAGTAAAAAATAAAATTGGGAGCTTTCTATAGGAGGTGATATTGGGTGCTGCGAATAATACAAAGAGATTGTATGTATTCACAGTGGAAATCTTACTGTATAATTATCTCCGTTAGACTACGGTGGTTTGTGTTAAGATTATAATTAATACAAACTCATCTAATATTAGCTGACATATTACGAAAACACTCTTACAAGAGAATAAAATAAGAACTAACTTTAAAATAACATAAAGACATGGCTGATGGCCCACACAGTAAAATGACTGTAACAAAAGGGTGCATGGGAATAAAAGAAGGACTAACATGAAAATAACATATATAAGACCAAATAATCACACTATAAAAGGACAATAAGAAAAAGGTAAGCGAGGACGACGGGAGATTTAATTGGTGAAAAGCCCAAGCGCTTCTTCAAATTGAGTTGAACCATAATTTTACCTAACCCCATCATGATATGATATGAATGGAATACAAAATAATTTACACTTACAAAAATTCACATCGCATAAGTCAAATTCATACCTTTTGTACGATTGAGTTTAATACGAGCATTTTAACCAATCCCAAAAATATGAAGAAATTAAGGCCCATGTGAGTTGCTATCTCGTTCTGAGTATTCGTGGAGATTCTAAAAGATCATTTGAAAATAACTATAGTAGTAATTTTTGTGTTTTCCATGTGCAGGGTCGACATAGATTAAAGAGAAATGTGTAATGTACGTGGGTGACATTTAATATTATCAAAACTATGTGGGTCATAGTTATTGCAGATGATTTATTTATTGACTATATATAACTAGCGACTAAGAGAGAAGTGAAAACAAAAGCAATAGATTGGATTGAGATCTCGGGCATGCAAGGCCTAATAAAATGTTCAGAAACGTTCGAGTTACGTCATCTCAATGCATAAAATAAAAATGTTCAGAAACGTTCGAGTTACGTCATCTCAATGCATAAAATAAAAATGGGCATCCTATTAATACAACCATCCTAAAACAATTTTTGTCTAAATCGGCAACCCAAAACACTTATATATAGGGATATAATGTTGGAGTGACTTCTCATTAGGGTAGAATTACATATGGAACTTGTTTCCTAGCGTTTAATGTCTACTTTTCAGGCGTTTATATTACCCAAAAGTTGCTTTTTTGTTTGTTTGTTTGTTTGTTTGTTTGGTAGTACGTGCAACTGGGGCAAAGATTGCCTTCTCAAAAAAAAAACAAAAGAATTGCATATGGGGACACGACGCGCAACCGAGGGCAAATGGTGCCTTCTCTTTTCTTCCTTTTTGACAAAGGATCCGACAAACAAAAATAAGAGAAAAGGGTGCATCATCAAGAGAGAGCTTTGCTCTCCATACTTGATCAATGACGTGTTTAACTGCTGCTTTGATTGACGCAGCCAATGCTTCTGCTACTAATGGCTCAACTAGTAAATTTTTTGTTCTACTTCTTGGGGCTAATACATTTTCTTCACAATTCCTTACTACCATACGCCTATGCAGCATTTTGTATTAACCACACTGCAACATCTCAATTGACTTCGAGCATTTCTGTAGGAGGGCTCATCCATTTAATTTGCACTAGCTACATCTACTCGGTTACCCATTGGCTCGCCTTCCATTGAATTAACTCACCTCAACTCACGCTGTATATGGAAATTGCTTGGACCATTACTTTTAGCGAAATTTCATTTTCTGCTTGTGAGAAGAACTTTACTTTCCAATTGTGTAGCGTATTGCAAACTCAGTGTATAAAGATGCTGGAAAAATATTTTTCTAAGGCTATCTTGGCTAAATCAAAAGTCCGCAGAGTTAAGACTATTAATACAATAAAATAAATAAATAAAGAAAAAGAAAAAAAAAAAAAAAAGAAGAAGAAGAAAGAGTTCCAAACTTAGTTAACGTTGTGTAAGAATTGGATTCCTACTTGACGTGATAAACCATATGCAGGCTTGTAAGCAATTTTCTAGCCAATTTTTGTAATAAAATTGAATGATTAGTTCCAGGCTATCGATCATCAACATGACAAGCTATATATCTTTGTTATTCACTTTGAACAAATTTATTTATGGAAGTAAAATGACATGAAATGTACTATAATGGGTGAATTCTTCAACCTATTTTAAACCGGAATAGGGACGGCTCTCAAAGGATGAGCAATCTGTAAAGTTATGCCAAACTTTTCTTCCATGTTCATATTTTCAGCTGTAACCCCATCTTCAAGCTTCCAATCAAATGTATGGATAAGAGAACCCAACATCAGTTGCAACATTCGTATTGCCAATGCCAAACCAGGACAGATTCTCCTTCCACTACCAAAAGGTATAATCTCAAAGTTACGACCTTTAACATCAATTTCTGACCCCAAGAACCTATCCGGCATAAATGAATTTGCGTTCTCCCATAAGTTCGGGTCTCGGCCTATAGCCCATGCATTCACTAGAACTTGTGCACCCTTTGGAATAATATAGTCATTGATTTCTACATCTGCTTCAGCTTTCCTAGGAAGTAACAAAGGAGTTGCCGGGTGCATCCGAAATGTTTCTTTGACTATTGCATGTAAGTAAGGTAAACGAGCAAGATCCGACTCCTCGACTGAGTTTCCTTTGCCAATTACTTCTTCCAACTCTATTTTTGCTTTTGACAAAGCCTCTGGGTTGTGGAGTAGCTCTGCCATTGCCCATTCCAGTGTGGCTGAAGTTGTATCAGTGCCGGCGGCAAATAGATCCTAATTAACCACAACAATAATTTTTTTTTTTTTTTTAGAGGAAATATAATGTTAAAGATTTTCTCAAGTTCTAGTGGAACTTGCATTAGAAAGAAAGAAGCTAGGAGACGCGTAATTCCTATATGTAAGCGTGGTGATCCTTCATTAGAAAGAAGAGAATAATGAATTGTAGTTCTTATTATAATATAAATTAAATGTTTTATTTAATTTTTTTATATCAGTTTACACTTTTGAAATTTGTGATTTAGCATGATATCATAGTCAGTGTTTAGCCTCACTAATTAAGGAAGAGTTTGATCTCATACGTGAGGGGGACTGTTATAATATTATTATTTAAAATTAATTTTTTTATTGGCAAAGAACCAAAATATAATGGAATAAAATATATTAATTACATATAACATTAAAATTTATATGGTTTTATTAAATAAATTCTCTCTTTCAATAATTTTTTAAAGAGCTTCACCCTCTCTCTTTTTGAGTTTTCCCTCTGCCTTTAACCTTTGAGCATCTCATATATATGAATGCCAACTGAGGAGGAGGGAGGAGCTCAGCCTCTTGGCCCTCTATCATTTTCCTCCTCTTTTCTCTCCTCATTTCTCTCCTCATTTCTTTATTTGTTTTCTTTTTTTCTCCTCATTTAGATTTGTAGCGTTTTCACAACCTTCTCTCCACGTACGTGCTGACCGTCCTTCATCTCCGCCTTTTGACGCATCGTTGGTCGTTCTCCACTGGAGAGTGTGCACTCATGTGCCATCCAAGCGCATTGTGTTGCACGTGCCGCCATCCCAATGACACTGGTTTTGGCCACGGATCAGCTCTACAACTTCCTCTCTATTTTTTTTTTTCTAAATCTCCATAGTTGGTACTTGGTACCCTCATTATATATATATATATATATGATCATTAGCTTCCTATCAGACTAGCAATTTTAAACATTTGGTATTTATATTTTTGTTTATTTTTGTGTACTAGTGCCTACATGTTAACTTATTGGTATATCAATTAATATAGCATATATTTATGAAGTATGATACATATAAATATAATGTTTATTATATACATTTATATAAAGAGAACAAAAAAAAAAAAAAACTATCATTACATTTTATTATTTTAGTTCCCCTCTTACTATAATAAATTCCTGTGCCACTGTTTGTTTGTTGTTAGAGTCTAAACTATAAAATAATTCTTCTTAACTTGACTTAAAAGGGAGAAAAATGAGGATCTTATTCCCCAGTAACAATCTATCATAATATATTCATCAAAATCAAAGTAAATAGATGACTAATATTCAAATAAATCACAGAGGAACAGAGAGTAATAATACTGACCAAGAAGAAATGTTCCATCGTCGTCTTGTCCATCTTTTCACTGTTTTCTTCACTCATGTTGAGAAGGGTATCTAACATATCCCTGTTCGGGATAGAACCAGACACTTTTCTTATCTGCAACCGTTCGCTAATCATGTCGGCAAAGATGTCTATCATTTTTCCAACGTTTACTGTCATGCGCTGCCTTATTCCTTGGGGATCGATCTTCTTAAGCACAGGAAAATAATCTGCCAAGTTGGGTTTTCCTATCTCTTTCATGATATTCCATACGATCTCCTTGAACTTTCTAGCCGTGTCAGAATTCGGGTCGGCCAAGTCCGTCGAAAGAATTGTGTTTGATAACATATTAAGCGTAGTCTTGAAAGCCGCTCTGCCAATATCTATTGCCTCACCGGTTAGGCTGCTTTGACGAGTTTCGGCGAGGAGCTCTTGCACTTTCTTGCGCCGGATATCTTGGTTGGCGTCAAGTGCCGCGTTGGAGAATAGTTGGCCGTTGCATATTTTGCGAAGGTTCCTCCATTGGCCCGATACGGAGATCCATGGCAAGCCGAACTCGTCGTGTTTGTGGGCTCGGACTGCATCCGGGACGGTTCGGTTCGACAAGATTTGGTCATGTGTTTGAAGAATTTCTTTGGCCATGTTTGCTGAAGAGATGACAATTGTGGTTACTCGGCCTAGTTTTAGGGTCATTATGGGGCCATGAGCCTTGGCAAGCATGGTTAGGGACTTGTGGGGTTTATCACCGAGTTCTAAGAGGTTTCCTATTACTGGAAAAGGTTTTGGACCAGGTGGAAGCTTTTTGTGATTTTCTTTGCTTCTAGGAATTATATGGAAGGTTTTCAGAAAGATCCAAGTGAGGCAAAGACCAATTACACAACTCAACAAATCCATCTCTCTCTCAACTCTAAATCTCAAAGAGGAAAGAAAGAAGCAAAGGCAAAACAAAACAAAAAAGTCAACGATCTTTTTCCTTTACAAATAAGAAGCAAAACTCGATCTGCACCAGCGAAAACGATGGCACATAGCTCGAGCGAGTAGGGAATAGATGCTTTCTTACAATAAAGCAAAATATGGGACCCAATTTTCAAGGAACTTGAATTAAAGCTCCAGGGAAACAAATAATATAAGAAGGAAAAATGGATATGCATGTGCTTCCAATCTTTGGAGTGGAGGCCATGTGTTGCGAAACGAAGTTGATCATGTTTATATGGTTAACTTTCCTAATATTTTAAGAAAAAAATCATTTTCAAGACATCATATGTATGGATATCTTCAATTATTACATTTGATTAGGGCAAGTTGTCATTTTTTTAAGCATGATTCTGATTCAAGTTGGAATAATGTATATATATCTATCTTTTGTCGGCAAAGCTCAAGTCTTATTCCAACCGTCTAGAAAAGATCCTTGTACCTATACGAAGTGATCACCATCCATAAAGGACAAAAAAAGGGTAAAGACAAAACGAACACCAATCCTCAAATCCATATCATTTTAATTACATTCGGCACCATTAGATTCCATATCATTTTCCACGCCATCCCCTCCTCTGTTCATTTTGATCATTCTCCTCGTCTCAAATCTTGTCTTTCCTTTGCCAGTAGTGCATTGATAAAACATTCTAAATCTCTAACGATGATACCTCCCTTACCCTTAGAAAATCCCATTTTCTCAAAGCGCTCATCCAATGAAATTTTTTTCTTGGTGCCCCACAAAAATGTATGTGTCATCGAATTAATTTCATTAAATAAAATGGTCGGCAGTTGAAAAACACTCATATTGTATATGGAAATTACTTGAACCACTACTTTCAATTAATGATATCTCATTTTCTACTTGTGAGAGAAACAATTTTACTTTCCAATTGTACGTGTAGCATATTCCAAACTCAGTGTTTGATGCTTTCAAACGCCTATGTTCTCGACATTAACTAATTAATAGTTTACTAACTATATACCTTATGCTCTGGAAAAATATTTTTCTAAGGCTATCTTGGCTAAATCAAAAGTCCTAGAGTTAAGACTACTAATACAATAAAAAAATAGGAGTTACAAACTCTTAGTCTTACTTGACGTGATAAACCGTATTTAGGCTTGTAAGCAATTTCAAGCCTATTTTTGTAATAAAATTGAATGATTAGTTCCATGCTATCATCAAAATGCATGACAAGCTATATATATCTGTTATTCACTGCAAACAAAATTATTTATGGAAGTAAAATGACATCAAATACTAGAATGGCCATCAAGTGAATTCTTCAGCCTATTTTAAACCAGAATAGGGACAACTCTCAAAGGATGAGCAATCTGTAAAGTTATGCCAAATTTTTCTTCCATGTTCATGCATGTCTTCACATTTAATCCCATCTTCAAGCTTCCAGTCAAAGGTGTGGATAAGAGAACCCAACATCAACTGCAACATTAGTATTGCCAATGCCAAACCAGGACATATTCTCCTTCCACTACCGAAAGGTATAATCTCAAAGTTACGACCTTTAACATCAATTTCCGACCCCAAGAACCTCTCTGGCATAAATGAATTTGCGTTCTCCCATAAGTTCGGGTCCCGGCCTATAGCCCATGCATTCACTAGAACTTGTGCGCCCTTAGGAATAATATCGCCGTTGATTTCTACATCTGCTTTAGCTTTCCTAGGAAGTAACAAAGGAGTTGCAGGGTGCAGCCGGAATGTTTCTTTGACTATTGCTTGTAAGTAAGGTAAACATGCAATATCTGACTCCTCAACTGGGTTTCCTTTGCCAATTACTTCCTCTAACTCTATTTTTGCTTTTGACAGAACCTTTGGGTTGTGGAGTAGCTCTGCTATTGCCCATTCCAGTGTGGCTGAAGTTGTATCAGTGCCAGCGACAAATAGATCCTAATTAATAACAACAAGAAATTATTACTAATTTTTTTTTTTTTTGAAATATGATGTTAAAGATTTCCTCAAGTACTAATTCTCGTGGAACCTGCATTAGAAAGATTGAAGCTAGGATATGTGTAATTCCTATATGGAAGTGTGGTGATCCCCCCTTAGAAAGAAGAGAATAATAAATTGTAGTTCATCTTAGAATGTAAATTAAATGTTTAAATTAATTATTTTCTACCCGCTTTTGGGATTTGTGATTTAACATATTATTATAACTAGTGTTTGGCCTCGATCACTAAGTAAGAAAGAATTTGATCCCATACATGATGAGGACTAGTTGAATACTATTATGAAAGTTTAATTTTTTTTATTCGCAAAGAACCAAAAATATATATATATATATAGAATGAAATATTTTAATTACAGAGAACATCAAATCTACATGGTTGTGCCAACTGAGGAGGAGGGAGGAGCTCAACCTCCTAGCCCTCTATCGCTTTCCTCATCTTTTCTTTCATCATATCTTTATAATTTGGGGAAATTAACTTTAGACTCCTGAATTACCACTCATTTTGACATGCTCTCCCCCCCTAAAAAAAACTTCAAAACCTTTCACTTTGGACCTAAGAACTTTCAATTTCTATCATTTTGAATATCTTCGTCAGATTTTAAACGTTAAAAGTGAGACAATGACGTTTATATCCATAACTTTTTTATAAAATTCCAAATTTACTCTTAATTTCAAATTAAAAAATAAATAAAAAAATAAAAAAGGTTCTCTGGCCGGGAGACCCATGGGTCATGCTAGACCCACACGGGTTTGG
>NC_081543.1:29197298-29200918 GCF_901000735.1 Corylus avellana | reverse complement strand
AAAAAAAAACAAAAATTAATAATAATAAAAAAAAAAAAAACAAAAACAAAAAACAACAAGAAGAATTGGAGGCAATGATTATGCATTAGCCGGCAGACTGGCAATTTGAAACATTTTGTATTTGTATTTTTGTTCTTTTTACTAGTGCCTACATGTTTATATATATATATATATATATATATGAGAAATGCTAAACATTTCAAATTTTATTTTTAAAAGTTAGTTTCCAAATGATGTGTCACTATCTAATGAGTTGGTTACACATTTTTCAAAATAATAAATTTCATGAGATGTTGATTCATCATTTGGGAACCAACTTTTAAGAATAAAACTTGAGATGCGTAACACTTCTTTCTATATATATATATATATATATATATATATATAATAAAAACATAATATAAAAAGAGAATGAAAAAAAATATATATATCATTATATTTTATTATTTTAGTTTCGTCCTTATTATATATATTAAATTCCTCCGCCACTTGGAGCTTGAGTCTAAACTATGAAATAATTCTTCTTAATTTGACTTAGATGGGTGAAAAGGCCAGGGAGGATCTTATTCCCCATTAACAATCCATCACAACATATTCATCAAAATCAAAGTAAACAAATGACTAATATTCGAATAAATCACATAATTAAGAACAAAGAGAAATAATACTGACCAAGAAGAAATGTTCCATCGTCGTCTTGTCCATCTTTTCATTGTTTTCTTCAATCACGTTGAGAAGGGTATCTAATATATCCCTGTTCGGGATAGAACCAGACACTTTTCTCAACTGCAAGCGTTCGCTAATCATGCGGTCAAAGAGGTCTATCAGCTTTCCACCGTTAACTGTCATGCGCTGCCTTATCCCTTGGGGGTCGAGCTTCTTAAGCACAGGAAAATAATCTGCTAAGTTGGGTTTCCCTATATCTTTCATGATATTCCACACGATCTCTTTGAACTTTTTAGCCGTGTCAGAATTCGGGTCGGCCAAATCAACCGAAAGAATGGTGTTTGATAAGATATTAAGCGTAGTCTTGAAAGCTGCTCTACCAATATCTATTGCCTCACCAGTTAGGCTGCTTTGACGAGTTTCGGCGAGAAGCTCTTGCACTTTCTTGTGCCGGATATCTTGGTTGGCGTCAAGTGCCGCGTTGGAGAATAGTTTGCCGTTGCATATTTTGCGAAGGTTCCTCCATCGGCTCGAAATGGGGATCCATGGCAAGCCGAACTCGTCGTGTTCGTGGGCTCGGATTGCATCCGGGATGGTTCGGTTCGATAAGAGTTGATCATGTGTTGGAAGAATTTGTTTGGCCATGTTTGCTGAAGAGATGACAATTGTGGTTACTCGGCCAAGTTTTAGGGTCATTATGGGACCATGAGCCCTGGCAAGCTTGGTTAGGGACCTGTGGGGTTTATCACCGAGTTCTAAGAGGTTTCCTATTACTGGAAAAGGTTTTGGACCTGGTGGAAGCTTTTTGTGATTTTCTTTGCTTCTAGGAATTATATGGAAAGTTTTGAGAAAGATCCAAGTGAGGCAAAGACCAATTACACAACTCAACAAATCCATCTCTCTCTCAACTCTAAATCTCAAAGAGGAAAGAACAAAGCAAAGGCAAAAAATAAGACTTACTCTTCTTCCTTTACAGATAAGAAGCAAAACTCGATCTGCTCCAGCGAAAAAGATGGCACGTCGCCCGAGCGAAGTAGCGAATAGAAACCATTATACTACATTTTGAGACGTGGAAATACATGCTTTCTTACCATAAGCAAAAGATGGGACACAATTTTCAAGGGAGCTTAATTAAAGCTCTAAAGGAAACAAATAATAAAAGAAGGAAAAATGGAAATGTGTTGCGCAAGCTTTGGAGAGGAGCTGAGGCCATGTGTTGTGCAACGAAGTTGATGTTATGGTAGACCTTCCTCATATTTTAAGAAACAAATATTTTGAAGACAGCGTGGAGATGTATTATTACATTTGATTAGGACGAGTTGTCATTTTTTAAGGATGATTCAACTTGGTTTATCCCACGTGTGCAAACAATTCTTTGGATATATCTCTTCTGCCAAAGCTGAACTTTTATCTGAACTGTCTAGAGGACCCTTTGCACAGATTTGATTTTTTCTCGGAACGGGTGGGTACGTATACAAAGTTACCTACCTTTGGAATAACATAGCCGTTGATTTCTATCTATCTGCTTTGTTTCTTCGACTGTTGCTTGTAAGTAAGGTAAACTAGCAATATCCAACTCCTCAGACTGAGTTTCCTTTGCCAATTACTTCCTCCAACTCTAGTTTTGCTTTTGACAGAGCCTTTAGGTTATGGAGTAGCTCTGCCATTGCCATTCCAGTGTGACTGAAGTTGTATCAGTGTCGGCGGCAAATAGATCCTAATTAATCACAACAAGAAATTACTATTTTTTTAGGAAATATGATGTTAAAGATTTCCTCGTGTTCTAGTGGAACTTGCATTAGAAAGAGAGAAGCTACGAGATGCGTTATTCCTATATGTAAGTATTAGGATCCTTCGTCTAAAAGAATAGAATAATGAATTGTAGTTCATGTTAGAATATAAATTAAATGTCTAAATTAATTATTTTTTATAAGTTTAAGTTTAATATGATATCATAGTTAGCGTTTGGCCTCACTAATTAAGGAAGAGTTTGATCTCATACACAAGGAGGACTGTTAGAATATTATTATTTTAAATTAATTTTTTTATTCGCAAAGAACCAAAATAGAATAGTATAAAATATATTAGTTACACATAACATCAAAATTTACATGGTTGTATTAAACAAATTCTCTCTTTCAAGAAATTTTTTAAAGAGCTTCACCCTCTCTCTTTGTGTGTTTCCCTCCGCCCTTAAGCTTTAAGCATCACATATGTTTGCCAAGTGAGGAGGGAGGAGCTAGCTCAGCGTCCTGGCCCTCTACCCTTTTCCCCCTCTTTGCTCTCCTCATTTCTTTATTTCTTTTCTTTTTTCTTCTTTTGTTTGCAAATTAGAGCTTAGATTTGTTGCGTTTTCACAACCTAGCTTCTCTCCACTTACGTGCTGATTGTCCTTCAAATTCGCCCTTTGATGCATTGTTCGCCGTTCTCCACTGGCGATTGTGCACTCATGGACCACCCAAGCGCGTTGTGTGTTGCACACGCCGCCATCCCAATGACACCGGTTTCGGCCACGCATCAGTTCTACAACTTCCTCTCTATTTTTTTTTTTTCTCTAAATCTCCATAGTTGGTACGCTTATTTTATTTTATAGATAATCCCATATATATATATATATATATATATATATATGAGAAATGCTTGGCTTCATTAAAAAGTTCATCTTTTGGCCATTTTAATCCTAGGTGGTATAGTCCATTTTAAAATTAATAGATTTTAAACAATAAATTAATAGATTTATGAAAAATTGACCATGCCACCTAGGATTAAAATGGCTAAAAGATAGATTTTTTAATGAAACCAAGCATTTCTATATATATATATATATATATAAGGGTTGCAAGATGGTGACTCCCGCTCCTACTAAACATTTTGTATTTTTTTTTTTAATCTGATTATTTTTTAAGCCCAAACCCCCTTCTAATAGGACTCTAGTTTCTGCAAAAATTAAGCAC
>NC_081543.1:29161694-29197198 GCF_901000735.1 Corylus avellana | reverse complement strand
AATAAAAAATTAAAATTGATGACCAAAAGTCGCTAAAGATGCATTATTAGGGTCGACTTTAAAAGTCGACCCTAATGCTTAAGTATTAGGGTCGACAAAAGTCGACCCTAAAGACTAAGTAGATAAACCAAAAAAAAATTAAAAATTAAAATTGATGACCAATAGCGTCCACTAAAAGTGGACGCTAAAGATGAATTATTAGGGTCGACTTTAAAAGTTGACCCTAATGCTTAAGTATTAGGGTCGACAAAAGTCGACCCTAAAGAGTAGGTCGATAAATTAAAAAAAAAATTAAAAATTAAAATTGATGACCAATAGCACGCTAAAGATGCACTATTAGGGTCGACTTTAAAAGTTGACCCTAATGCTTAAGTATTAGGGTCGACAAAAGTCGACCCTAAAGACTAGGTAGATAAACCAAAAAAAAAATTAAAAATTAAAATTGATGACCAATAGCGTCCACTAATAGTGAACGCTGAAGATACATTATTAGGGTCGACTTTTAAAGTCGACCCTAATGCTTAAGTATTTGTCGACCCTAAAGAGTAGGTAGATAAATTTAAAAAAAATAAGAGTACGATCGATCGCACACATGGTGAGATCGATCGCATTTGGCCAAGGATGTGCGTGGTGATTCTGTTACTGCGATCGATCACACCCAAGGTGCAATCGATCGCAGTAACAGAATGTTGAAATCCAATATTTGATTATTGCGATCGATCGTACCCATGGTGCGATTGATCGCAATAACAGAAAGGCTCAAATATATATATTTTATTGCTGCCCAATAACGTCTACTAAAATTTTGTATATATCATTGTATTATTTAAAAATTTTAAATAAAGTGACACAATATGCATTGTCAATTCCATCCTTCTAAAGAAAGATTTTAATTTGTATATATTTGCCATTTGGTTAGTAGTTACATTTGGACTAATTTGAAGAGTTAATTCCCATTTCATAATTCATATTAAATTTTACAGATCTAATAGTGTATATATATTATATGATGAATATATTGATACCTTATGGAAAGATTTTACACTGTTAAATATAACAAAATAAAATCTAAACCGTAAAATAATTCATCTCAATTTTAAGTGAAAATATATTGATACCTTGCAATTCAAAAACCGGTCATGTGCAAATACGGGGTCATTCCCATAAGAAAACACAAAAGCAAGTCAAAAGAAACAAAACTAAAGACAAATAAAAAGATTAACTTAAAACATACTAAACAAAATAAAAATGGTAAACTATGGGGTGCCTCCCATGAGCGCTAAGTTTAATGTCTTCAGCCAGACGGTAGTCCTTGCTTACTGTTGTCCAGAAGATGATGCTCCTGCAGATGGTGGTGGCAACTGGTTGACAATGGACTGCATCAATTCTTCTAAGGCGCCTAGGCGTTTGTCCATCAATTCGTTATTTTTCCGAGCCTCCTTTCTTTGGCCAGCCAACTCTCTCCGAAGGCCCGCTATTTCTTCACTAAATGAGCGGTTTCGTGCTTCACGAAAAATTCTCGGGGCCTCCTCCTCAGCTGTCTCTGAATCAACCACAGGTTCATCTTCGGCCATTGGCTCGGCCTCATACTCTTCCGCACCAGCTGCAAGTGCTGGAGCCACCTGGGGCATGTGGGAGAGGCTCTTGTTCCATTGGCGAATGCCAAATATGGGAGTAGTAGTGACTGGTTCATCAGCTGCGGTACCCTTGACGCCTTTCTTCTGGAGGATGTAGGAGATTAAGTATGGCAAAGGCAACCCCCATGAATCTGTGGACCCCGCTCCTCCAACGTGCACCCCATTCCAAAATTTGTAAATTTGCTTCCAAAATTTGTAAATTTGCTTCCAAATTATGTCGGGAATGGAGTACCAAGCACCTTTATGGAAGGCGTAGAGTGCTTGAAGAAATTGATCCCGCCTCTGACTTTTGTGCCCCAAGGGAAAAGCATTACGGTGTAATACGGAGTCCACAAACCAAAGCCGTTGAGGTAGCTTGGATCGGCTGCCGGCATTATGGTGGGCATCGGCATATATCCCTTCGCACATGTCCTCAATGATTTCCGCCACGTAGAAGCTGGCCGGTTGGTCAGCAAGTTGTGCGGCTTCTAGAGGTTGCTCATCATTGCATTGAAGGGCCGCAGCAATGTCGGCCCGTGTTACGTCAATAGCTTTGCCTTGCACTTTCGAAGAGAGGGCAGCCAGCCTCCTGCAGTCATGAGACAGGTGGGCATAAAACTCGATCACCAATTTTCTGTAAGCAGTGGGGGTGACCGGCATGAAAAGCTTCTTGAGCCCCCGTCGCTTGAACTCGGCGACCGCCCATTGAGTCCCCTCAAGATTTTCAAAGTCTTCGCGAATGGCAAAAGTGGTCTCAAATAGCAGCTCCCGCTCTTCAAAAGTGGGCGGGGGAAAAATGGCTCGGGTATTGGACCCTCGGGAGGACGAAGCTCGAGTTCTTGGCATGATGAGCTTGATTGGGGACTTTTGTCGAACATCTGGTGTGCACTAGAGATAGCCAAAAGTGCAAAACAACGTAACTCCGCTCAAAACCCCCTACAAAAACACCAAAATCCAACCACAACAAAGCAATGTGGGTGGATGAACACCCACAATTGCAGAAATATGAGAAAAGAAAAAAAAAGTTTGCAAAAGTGATCGTGGTTGGGGTGTTGATGGGAATGGGGAATGGGGTGTAAAGTAGAGGTGGTGAAAAGTACCTGGTATGGTTGCTGGAGAAGAGAACCGTGTGGTGGTTGTGGTAGAGGTGATTAAAAATGGTGGACGAGTGGTTGTGTCGAAGGTGCGTGGGTGGGTACTTGGAGAGGTGTACGGCGCAGGGGAAGAAAATTTTGTGAGGGTGGGGGGAAAGTGACCTAAAATAGGTCACGTGGTGTGATGTCCGAGTGCGATCGATCGCACACATGGTGCGATCGATCGCATTCGGACAGCAGTGTATGTGCGTGGTGATTCTGTTATTCCGATCGAACGCACCCAAGGTGCGATCGATCGCAATAACAGAATGGCTCATATATATATGCAATTTTTTTTTTTTAATTTTATTGCATAATGTACAACAACTTCGATTATGCTATGATCAAATGATCGATCAAACTTGAAACAATTGAAATTGAATGTTTGATCAGAGATCCAATTGGTCCTACCTAGTGCATTCGTTCGATCGACCGTGATAAGATCAAATGATCGAACAAAATTCAAACAAATTAAATGTTCGGATACAATCAATAAAACTTGACATGATTGAAGGTTCAATCAAACATCTGATAAAATCAATTCCGATCGATACTATTACATGTTAGTTCGATTGATCGCGATAGGATCAATCGTTCGATCAAACATCCGATCGATCATAATGAATTAGTTCGATTGATCGTGATATAATTAAATGATCGATCAAACATTCGATTGATCCTAATGAATTAGTTCGATTGATCGCGATAGGATCAATCGTTCGATCAAACATCCGATCGATCATAATGAATTAGTTCGATTGATCGTGATATGATTAAATGATCGATCAAACATCCGATCGATCATAATGAATTAGTTCGATTGATCGTGATATGATTAAATGATCGATCAAACATCCGATCGATCCTAATGAATTAGTTCGATTGATCGCACAGATATCCTATTAGTGTTATAATTTATTTACTTCATTTTTGATCTATCAAACATCCGATCCGATCGATCCTAATAAACATACAAATTAGTGTCATATTTATTTACTTCATTTTTTATTCTTTTTCACTTCTCTCATTCTATAATTCTAGTGCAATTTTTTCTTTTCTTTTTGAATTTCCCTTTATTGACAAATCAGGGCATCTGTCTCCAACACTAATCTAATCTTCAATTGTCCACGTATCAGGCCATTTTTTTTTTTTTTAACAAAAATTTAAAAACAATAACAAAATATCTTAATATATAAAATACTAAAAACTACTTTTAATTTTATATTATATTACAACCAAAGCAAAAAAATAAAACACACACACACACATTTTAAAAAATATTAAAATTTAGAGCATCTCCAGTAGTATTTTTAAACTAGCTTTTTAGTTAAATTTAGCTATTTTGTTAACTTTTCTTGCTCCAATAGACACTGTAAAATAGAAGATTTTCCTATTACTGCTACAATGAACTTTCCAGAGCATCTTCAGCAGTAAGATGTATTCTACCTAGTCAAAGCACAATTCTATATTTTAGCTACTAATTTTTTAATACCAACTCCATATTCTTTATTTTATTAAATATTATTTTTTAATCTATTTTATTCGGGATTGCTTTTGCATCATCTTGTAAATTGCAATAGAATTGATTCACGTAGGATATCCGTGTGTTATTTTTATTAAATGTTTTTTGGAAGAAATAATAAATAATTAATCATTTTAGTTTACCTAAATTACAAATTTCTTCATATCGTATTAAAGTAAAATTAAAGGTACAAAATTTGACTTCAGGGAATAAACTGTTTATTTTTTTAAAATATCTAAAGTACCGTACATTTGATTTTACTTTGTTAAAAGAATAAGGGTATTATAAAAATATAACAAAATAAGTAGACTTTTTGATACAATTTGATAGTTTGACAGGCTACTGTAGTTATTTATATTTTTCTCTTTTTTTTTTTTTGTAAATAAAATACCCCAAATATTTAGCTGCACAAAAAAGTTTACCAAATTTTCAGAACTAAAAGTGGTATCTGTCTAAATGTTCACAAAAAAATTTCAGAACTAAAAGTGGCGGGGGTTCTAAAATTTTGGGAACTAAATTTTCACCAACTGAAGACCTCCCGCCATTCGTCTCCCCACTCTCACGCTGTCTCTCACTCTCACTCTCACTCTCACGCTGTCTCTCAATCTCACTCTCTCACTCTCTCGAGCTCACTCTCACTCTCTCCCTCCCTCTCTCTCGAGCTCTCTCTCTCTCTCACTCACTCCACGCAAGTTTCTCTCTCTCCAGCAGCTGTTTCCGGCGCATCTCTCTCACTGCCAGCTCTCACTCCAGTGAACTTAACTCTCTTGTAGCTTTCTCAGGTATGAGTTTCTCCTAAACCCTTGCAAACCTTAAATGCCTCTCAATCACTCAATAATATCCATGAATTGTGATTTGAAGAAATGGGTAAAGAAAAGGGGCAAGAATGGGTAAAGAAAGTTATCACAATTCTTATAAATTCAAACTCTAATAGCTCAAGAATGGGTTAATAATGAATTAGTTTCACAATATTTCTTTACCCATTCTCAAATGAATTAGTTTCACAATATTGCTTCATTTCTCATGAAATTGCTTGTAAATGCAAACTCTAATAGCTCAAGAATGGGTAAATAATGAATTAGTTTCACAATATTGCTTCATTTCTCATGAAATTGCTTGTAAATTCAAACTCTAATAGAGGTTCTAGATGGTACGTTTGATTGTCTACTTGTTGCTTTTTACACCATCTTATATTTTTTTACACCATCTTATATTGCTTCATTTCTCATGAACCTCTATATACATTGAATTGGAAGATAGATAGTGGACTATTGGACTTATAGTGGTTGGTTGGTTGATTGTGATAATTTGCACAAATGTTGTGAGATCTTGGATGTTATTTCGTGCTTAAAATTTGAAATTATTGATATTCATTTATGTAAAAAATTATTGATTTTTTAATTTAAATTATACAATTTTCATTTCATTTAGGCTAACTTGGTAGTGTTCATCAACCAATAAATCCTTGGTAACAAAGAAAAGAAAATTAAGGATCGATGGAAATGTCATATCAACTTGGTGGGATGAGAGTGTAGTTTTAGTATTTCTTAAGTAAATAATATTAATAAACTTTTACAACTCACAAAGATGAAGCAGAAACTTTAAAGCGGCCAACTTATATCAATGTTAGATGACCTTTCCGAGGTTGAGTGCTAACGTATTCCAATATTGGATGTCTTTTCGAGGTTAGATTGGGTGATTGGAAGATTTTCAAAAGAGTACAATGTGAAAAATGAAAGCTAGACATAATGCATAATATGCATTACAACTTCTTCTTCTTCTTGTTTTCTTCCCTAATCAATACGATTAAAATTCAAAAATAATTTGTTTGGTTCATGAGAAATAAGATTGTCCCCACTATCTATCTTCCAATTAAATGTATATAGAGGTTCTAGATGAAGTCTTCCAATTAAATGTCCTACATGTCATGTTAGAATTGGCTCCCTTAAATGAAGCTAGCAACTTTAAGGTCCTCTAAATGTCTGGTGTATAAGAGCATATGAACTGAAAAAAAAAAAAAAATATGCATCCATTTTACTTAGATCCTATCAATCCATAACCCCTTCAAAAGTCATAAAGAAAAAAAAAAATACTGATATGTATTTGTGCTTGTGTATTTGAGATGCTAAGGGCTGTAATATACTACACCTGAATGCCACCATCTTCACCAAATTTACCATGTATAACTGGTAAATTTGTGTCTACAGAAGCAGGAAGATGTTCTGCAAACGCCTATCTGCGATCGATCGCATCAGGCCTGCGATCGATCGCAGAGTACTCTGATTCTCAGTTTGAGCTTCTGATCCTGCGATCGATCGCAGTTTGCTTTGTTCCTCACATTGGGTTTCTGGTACTGCGATCGATCCTGCGATCGATCGCAGTTTGCTCTGATTCTGATTAGTTAAGTTTAATGGATTAAAGTAAAGTTTAATGGATTAAAGTAAAGTTTAATGGATTAATGGATTAAAGTAAAGTAAAGTTTATTGGAACTTTGCTCATGTAATTGCTAATATTAGGCTTTAAAATTAGGGTTAAATACGAAAGTGGCCCATGTGTTTTTGAGTTTTTAAAAATGGTAAAATTAGTCCTTGTATTTTTTGACACTTTAAAATCAATCTTTCTATGTATTTTCGTTAGTGGGCCATTTGTCACGTGTCAAAAAAATCAATTGGTCAAATCACGTTGTGTTATGTGTACTATCTCCGCATAATCATTTCCCGATAATAATCAAATACTTCCAAATCAATTTTTCATCTTGTCCCTAGCTCCACATGGATGGGTTTCTTTCACACCTAACCCATCCTCGTTGCCCTAGCATTGCCATTCTTCCCATATTTAGTCAATTTAATCTTACAAATCAAATATTAGATTTGTGGACTTATGTTGACTCCACATAAATCAATGGTGGACTACATAAGTCTAATAGTTGATCTCTTGAGTGTGTAAGAGAATATAAGCCAAATATCAAAAACTTATTGACCGCTAACATTTCTCTAAAAAATGTAAAACTGTCATTGAGCTAAACTAGTAAATAAATTACAAATAGAAATTTGTTCTAAACTAGTAACCCACTTCTAGAATATTTTGTTAGGTAACATCGCATTGAGCTAGCATCATTTCGTATATATTTGTTCTAAACTAGTAACCCACTTCTAGAATATTTTGTTAGGTAACATCGCATTGAGCTAGCATCATTTCGTATATATTTGTTCTAAACTAGTAACCCACTTCTAGAATTCTCTCATTACCCATGCTCCTTTTAAACTTTCCCTCCCTTAATATTTGAGAACAGACCTCCCATTTAATTCTATTAATTCAATTCTTAAGAATCTGATCTTCTAATTCCCTTGTGTGCGTACATGTACGTAACGAATAACCTTTAATAGGGACATCAATATGGATAGGAGTTGGATGCGGGAAAGTACTCGATGTTCAGAGCGATTTCAAAAAGGTGTGGAAGAATTCATGGGAATGGCAGTTAAATCAGTTGATTCACGTGATATGACAAAGTGTCCATGCCGTGATTGTGCAAATCGATATTATTCTCATATTAGCGAGGTGAAGGGTCACTTGTATATGAATGGATTTACTCCGACATACACTAGATGGATATTTCACGGGGAAGAAGATCATTTTAGGGAAAACACTTCTACAAACATGCACACACATACAAGTGAAATGATGGAGGAGGTTGATGCAGTTGAAGAATTGTTAGACGATGTATGTATGGGGACATTTGTTGATGCTAACATCGGAGAATCCTCTACTTCACAGGGCCCCACAACTGATAATCACGAACAAACAAGCTCCTTCTACCAATTTTGGGAAGATGGTTTACGAGAACTTTATCCAGGCTGCAAGAAATTTACACGAATTGCTTTTATACTGAAGATGCTTCATATAAAGGCGTTCTGCAACATGAGTAACAAGGCGCTTGATATGATGATTGACTTGATAAAGACGGCCCTCCCAGATGGAGAGACATTGCCACGCTCGTATAGAGAAGCAATACAGTTTAGGCGACACTTGGGATTCGGTTACGATAAGATACACGCATGCAAGAATGGTTGTGTGCTTTTTTGGAAAGAACATGCAAACAAAGTGGTATGCCCAAAGTGCAACAATTCATGATGGATTGATGGCAAAGGCAGAAAAAGTAATATTCCTCAAAAGGTCTTACGGTATTTCCCAATAAAATCGAGGTTACAACGGTTGTTTATGACAAAAGAAATGGCCAAGGAAATGCGGTGGCACAAAGAAGGTCGAGAAGATGATGGCAATACTCTCAGACACCCCGCCGATTCTATTGTATGGAAAGAGTTTGATAAAAGACATGAGTGGTTTGCAAGTGATTCCCGCAACGTGCGGCTTGGCTTAGCAAGTGATGGTTTCAACCCATATGGTAATATGAGTACAACATATAGCATATGGGCAGTAATGTTAACGGTGTACAATCTCCCTCCGTGGATGTGTATGAAGAGTCCAAATTTGATGTTGCCCCTTATTATCCCAGGGCCTTCAGATCCTGGAAAGAATATTGATGTATATTTGCGGCCATTGGTTGATGACTTGAAAGATTTATGGAATGAAGGCATACGCGTGTACGATGCATCAAAGAAAGAGACATTTCAATTGCATGCGACATTACTATGGACTATAAATGATTTTCCCGCATATGGAAAATTATCTGGGTGGTCTACAATTGGAAAGCTTGCATGTCCAGTATGTAATAAGGATACATCGTTCAGGTATTTGAAGTATGGGCATAAGGTGTGCTTCATGTGTCATCGTCGGTGGCTTCCTCAAGAGCATCCATGGCGCAAAAGAGGAGATTTGTTCGATGGTACAGAGGAGCATAGATTGCAACCTGAAGAATTGTCTGGAAGTCAATTGTTGAAACAGCTAAGAGATGCTGAGGGTTTGCAATTTGGAAAAACAAGCGGGAGAAAGAGAAAGTACACAGATGTTGTGTTGAATTGGAAGAAGAGAAGTATTTTCTTTGAGTTGCCTTACTGGTCAAGCTTGAAACTACGTCATAATTTAGATGTAATGCATATTGAGAAGAACATATGTGAAAGTATCTTAGGTACGTTGATGAATATCGATGGGAAGACCAAGGACACAGTCAAGGCACGAAGAGATTTACAGTTGATGGGTATACGTAAAGAATTGCATGTGCAGCCAAATGGTGAAACTTATAGGATGCCACTTGCGAAGTACACCTTGACAAGAGATGAGAAGAAGAGTTTATGTGAGTGGTTGAAAGGTGTTAAATTTCCTGACGGGTATGCATCTAACATTGGTCGATGTGTGAACAAGCTTCCTGGTAAAATTTCGGGTATGAAAAGCCACGATTGTCATGTCTTCTTACAGCGCTTGCTTCCTGTTGCAATTCGAAATTTCTCTACGTCGGAAATACGAACAACATTGACCGAGTTCAGTACATTTTTTACGCAGTTATGTGCACGGACATTGAAAGTTGATATCCTAAAACAAATGAAAGTCGACATTGTAATAATTTTATGCAAAATGGAAAAAATATTTCCGCCAGCTTTTTTTGATGTTATGATCCATCTAGCACTTCATTTACCTCGGGAGGCCGAGCTTGCTGGTCCCGTACAAAACCGTTGGATGTATCCGTTCGAAAGAGAACTTGGAAGATATAAGAAGTGGACGCGTAACAAAGCGCGTCCAGAGGGGTCTATTGTCGAGTGTTACTTAGCTGAGGAGAGCTTGACCTTCTGTTCCAGGTACCTTCGGGGGATTGAGACAAGATGGAACCGTGAACGGAGAAATGTTGACGTTGATGTTGTAGAAATGAGCCAGCGCTTGGATGTGTTCTCCCAACGAGTTCGGCCGTTAGGAGCAGCTAAATTAGTAACACTGGATGCTAATGATTTTGCTAGGGCACGATGGTATGTGCTTACCAATTGTAACGAAACGGCCTCATATTTGGAGTAAGTTTAGTAATGGCCTTTGTGTTTTACTTGTTACGACATGTTATAATTGTAGGGTTGATGATCATTTACCAATACGTTTATTTTTCATGCAGTGAACATTATAATATGATCAAAAGAGAAGGCGGCCGTGACATTGATAAAAAGCATGAGGCTAACTTTGAACGTTGGTTCCATAAACGTTTATACAATAGTGGGCGTACTGCAGACAATGACTCAAAACACTTATATGATCTTGCATGTGGGCCTGATCGTCATGTTAGATCGTATAGAGGTTGCATCGTGAATGGGGTTAGGTATCACACAAAAGAATGTGCAGAAACTCGTACTACTCAGAACAGTGGTGTTTCTGTTTCAGGTGAGGACGAAACCTCAATAACGGAGTATTATGGTGAGTTAAAAAATATTCTAGAGTTACGTTACCCTGGCCAAAATCTCGTGTACTTGTTTGAGTGCGATTGGTGGGACACTGGGAGTGCAACAGGAGTACGAATGGACCAAGGCTTCACGATTGTGAATACTTCTCGTAAATGGTGTGAATCCGACCCGTTCATCTTAGCATGTCAAGCTTCGCAAGTGTTTTACTTGGATGATCCCAAATTGGGTGGTAATTGGAAAGTGGTGCAGAAGTGGATCAATAGAGACATCTATGATATTCCAACAGTACAAAAGGGAGATAATACAGAAGATGACCAAAGACTCAGTGATGACGTATACCAGGAAGGTGAATGTGTTGGGGGTAATATGGTCTTTGTTGATGAAGCGAATGTTGAAGCCTCCACTCAATTACGTAGAGATGATGCGACAATAGCAATTGACGAATTATATATTCAACTTGATGCAAGCATGTTTGCCAACGATAACTTGCCGGACGAGGACCATTATACAAACTTTGATGAGGAAGAGGAGTTATGTAGCGACAACGATATAGACTCTGAACACGAAGAGGACTCTGAACACGAACAATCATCTTCAAGTAACAGTGCTACAGATTCTGAATATGAATCTGATGATGAAATGTGTTGAACACATAAGCTCAAATTTGGTGTAAGTACAAAGTGTATTAGCATATTTAATGAAATTGATGCTCTCTCTCTCTCTCTCTCTCTCTATATATATATATATATTGTGGTGTTTTTATTTTTTTTTTTACTAGCATGATTATTGTATGTTTGTCAAAAATATTGAACATGCTATATGGTTATAAATTGACTAATATAATTTTGTGGTTTTTGACTTGTTAGCAGATTGATCATAACAATGACAACAACAGGACGCAAACGTGTTCCAGCAGCACGAGGCTGAGGCCGAGGCCAAGGTCAAGGTTGAGGCCTTATTGACGAGCATGAGAGTCCGACTCTCAATTTTGGGTTTGGTGATACAGATATGCAAGTGTCGCCCTCGTCCCCCCTCCTCCTCGAGTCAGTGGATGGGCATCCTTTGTATGAGTCTAATAATCCTATTCACTCAGTGGCAGGATTGGATTCACAGGGAGCCGCCCCTACTGCATCTTGTAAGTTCATGAATTTTATATTTATGAACTGTTATTTTTGTATTATTTTGGTTTGTTATAGACATTTGACAATATACTTTTCCAAATATAACTTACTACGTTACCATGTTTTGCGTAACAGCTACCACGTCTGTTAGAAGTGTAAGGGGTAAGGCCAAGTGTAAGAAGTTGAGTGACCACGTACTTAAGCATGGTCCCTTAGTGCTAAACATCCCAAATAGACACCGGGCACCTGTAGGCGAGAATGCATCATGGTTTGCAAGCAAGATTGGGGAGATTATTCGTAACATGTGCGAACTCCATCACGGTGAATGGAAAAAGGTCCCAGCTGAAGAAAAGAGCAAGTTGTTGTTTCATGTTCAGGTATGAATATCAATGTAATGTTTAATAATATGTTTCGTATGGAAAATTAATGTGACACATTTTTTACCATTGTTTTCTTATCTATTATGTATCAGTCAAACTTCGCACTGAATATGGAACGATACGAGCACATCAAAGCTGTTGAACATAAATTGGGTCGTGCATATGCTAGGCTTCGTTCGAACTTGTATAGGGATCATTACAAGAAATATTTTGACGGCATTGATAAAGACGATGATGAGGGGATTGCCAAGGCTAAGGCTATTGGGAGGAAAAACGTGCCAGCAGGGTATGGTCCTCAACAGTGGAACCTAATATGTGACTCATTTGATGACGGTAAATGGAAGGTAAATATATATTATTATACTGATTAGAATATTCAAATTGATATAATTTGCATGCACTTGAAGACATTTTATGAATAATTGTGTTTTTTTTTCTTTCCAAATTTCATAGAAAAAGTCTGAACGAAATACCCTAAACAGAAGCAAATTGGAAACAAATCACACAGCTGGGACTTGTTCATTTGTCAACGTCATTTACAAAAAGGTAAGTATCTCGTACCATAATTTAATGAAAGTAACGTTATTTAGTGTAAACTTTGATTATATGTATTATGTGTAGGAACAAGAAACAAAAGTGAAGCCTAATCCTGTTGAACTATATGAGGTTACCCATACAAGAAAAAAGGATAAACAGTTTGTGAACGACAAATGCAAAAGTCTATATGTAAGTAACTGTTTACGCTCCGATCATTAAGTTGATTAGTGAAGAACATGAATAGTAAACTTGCATGAAGTATATGTTAAACTAAGGCCAACTATGACTTGTGCAGCTTCAAATGCAAGAATTAACAACCAGTGAGGCCTTAGAGGAAGGCAATGTGGAGGGAACAAGTGTGGATGACCGAATGCAAGAAATAGTCACACAAGTACTAGGGGGCCGACGAGCTGGGCACGTTAGAGGAATGGGATGCGGTCTTATTCCTACCCCTTTAAGAACTTCATCTCAAGCGTTCACCCACTTCGACAACCACGATGAGTGTAGGAAAAGACAAGAAGATACTCAAAGCGAGCTTCAACAGACTAGAATTGAACTTCATCAGTACAGAGAGAATTTGCAAGCCAACGTTGAGGAAACGAACAAATTAAAAGCCACTGTTGAGTTCTTAATGTCACGTATTGGAGGGTTAGTGAAACTCTACCTATGCATTAATTTTACAAAAACACACATACTAAGTAATCGTTAAAAAGCTTATTGATCATTATATGAAATTTTATTCTCTTAGGTCTGGAGGGAGCTTGCTTGGAGGTGCATCAAGTGAAGCCAACAATTGAGGGAGCTTTGGAATAACTTTATTTAGGATGTACTCTTTGATAGCATCTATTTGTGATATATTTTTTGATACTATGTATTTGGATAGTTGTTGGTACTTTCTATTTGCTAATGTGTATTTGACTATTTGTTGATCGTGATCTGTTTGGTAATGTATATTTGTTGGTACTTTTTATTTGGTTTATATTATATTAAGATATTCGCAAAATTTTTGGTTCAACAACTTTTGAGTTAGTAAATCTCCCTTGACATGGTTATCAAGGTTAAAGAACTTTGAGTAAACAATGCAAGGGAGTAATAATATCTTTCTAAATTTTATTTTTAAGTGTATGCAGGATGACAAGAGTACAAGAAAGTTAAACCGCCCAAGCAGGTTCTCGCTTTAATATATTTCATGAAGAAACACATTTTTAGTATCTCTTTCTCTATCATTTTGGGTTTCATTTTCATTGTCTTTGATATTATATATTGGTTCATTGTGGTAGATTACTCAAATTGCTTATGAGGATGAATTGGCAAGGAAGAGAATGCAGATAAGTACTTTATTTTGGGTTTTGGAATTTTGCTGCCCATGAATTGTAAAACATATATTTAATAGTTTTCTCCCTTGGCAGGTTTGGTTAATGGGGCAGTTCTCACATATTTTTTATGATTTTGATGAGGTTAGTCATTTTGAGTTATGTTTCTTGTGGGCATTTAGATTAGTTTGATTATTTCATATATTAATTGATTCATCAAACAATGTTGTTGTGTACTTAAACATAAATGCAATGTTTCTTATAGAGGTACTCTACGTGCATTTTATTTGCCCATGCATGGAGTTATGTTTCTCCGGATAAGTTTTCCTGCTGAATTCTTTTAGTGTTGGTTTCTTCATAGTGAACTTTTTTTTTTGGCCTCAATCTTGTTATTAGGCGCACAATGCTTATCATGGTGTTGGCATTGTGAAATTGATGGGCCGTAGCAGTAGATATATAGCTATGCATGCATCCCTAGCTAGTGGACAAATTGACATATGTTTGATTCATGAGGTACTTATTACTAGCAATTAATTGGATAGTTATCTTTGTGAGCTGTTACTGATTCTACTGATATGCACATCTAAGGTATCTTTTAATTTGCACGGGCCTCATGGTGTTTTGAGTCATCTGAAATACCTGATTGAGACAAAGGGTTCGGCTGTTATTTGTGTCGCAGAGGGAGCACGGCAGGTGAGTTACGTAAGGAATTCATATTTTCGCTTTTGGGTTGAATACTATTAATTGATCAGGTGATTTAAATTGTGCAGTTCTTTTTTGGCTTCATGAAATACTGTGAAAAATTGCCTGTGTTCATTTCATTGCATTGCATAGATCTTATAACTTCTTCATTATATTTTTCCCCAAGATGAAGAGTAAAATTCAGTATGTTAGTTTTTTTTGATGCAGAATTTTATTCAGAAAACTAATGCTAAAGATGCGTCTGGGAACATTGTATTTGGAGATTTCGGTGTCCACATTCAACAAGAGGTTGGTGGTTGTATTTTGACTAATTTCTTGTGGTCTTCATCTCTCCATGACTCTTGAGACAAGTTAAGTGGGTTGATAAATAATGAGCTGACTAAAAGTCTAATTTTTAACATCATTGATATGTGTTGCATGGATAAGAATGGACTGCAGTTTGGCGTTTTAGTTGTCATTTGTCACTCTACAAATATGATATATTTTAAGCCATCAAGATCTTACTCTATTAGTGACTCTTTTTGCTGACTGATGATTTGTGTGAATTGTTGCACTTGAACTGGAAATCATTAGAAAACCTACTGCTGTTGCGATCGATCGCACTCCCAAGTGCGATCGATCCCAAAATTTCGAAAACCTACTGATGCTACGATCGATCGCACTTGGAGTGCGATCGATCGCAATTTTCCGAAAACCTACTGATGCTGCGATCGATCGCACTTGGAGTGCGATCGATCCCAAAATTTCGAAAACCTACTGATGCTACGATCGATCGCACTTGGAGTGCGATCGATCTCCAAATTTTGAAAACCTACTGATACTGCGATCGATCGCACAAAAGTTTGCGATCAATCGCAGTTTTTTTTTTTTTTTTTTTTTTTTTTATGACTATTAGGGTCGACAAATGTGGACCCTAATGGTCTCCAAATTTTGAAAACCTACTGATGTTGCGATCGATCGCACACTTGTGTGCGATCGATCGCAGTTTTTTTTTTAGGACCACCCTAATGGTCAACTAATCAGCGTCCACTTCAAAGTGGACGCTGATAGTCAATTTTTTTTTAATATTTTTGGACCATTAGCGTCCACTTTGTGGACGCTAATGGTCAACTATTAGCGTCGACTAATTCTTTTGTGTACATCATCTTTAGAGTCAAACACATGCATCTTTTAGGGTCGATAAAGTGGACGCTAAAAGTCATCATTAGGGTCGACTCTAAGTAGACGCTAATAGTTAGTTTTTTTTTTTTTAATTTTTTAGGACCATTAGCGTCCACAAAAGTGGACGCTAATGGTTTAACTATCAGCGTCCACTCTTATTTGGACGCTAATAGTTATTATTATTATTTTTTTAAAAGGGATATTAGGGTCCATAAAGTCGACGCTAATGGTTAACTAAAAGTGGACGCTATTGCTTGACTATTAGGGTCGACTTTCGCTTCCGTTTACATCATCTTTAGGGTCCAAACATTGTGACTTTTAGGGGCGATAAAGTCGACGCTAAAAGTGATCATTAGGGTCGACTTTTAAGTGGACCCTGATAATCAGACATTTGATCATTAGGGTCGGACTATTAGGGTCGACACTTTTAGGGTCGAAAAGTGGACGCTATTGCTTGATTATTAGGGTCGACTTTCGCTTCCGTTTACATCATCTTTAGGGTCCAAACATTGTGACTTTTAGGGGCGATAAAGTGGACGCTAAAAGTGATCATTAGGGTCGGACTATTAATGAAACCAAGCATTTCTATATATATATATATATATATATAAGGGTTGCAAGATGGTGACTCCCGCTCCTACTAAACATTTTGTATTTTTTTTTTTAATCTGATTATTTTTTAAGCCCAAACCCCCTTCTAATAGGACTCTAGTTTCTGCAAAAATTAAGCACAACCATCCCAACCCCTTAAAAAATAAGAGATGTCCTCAAATTTGGGCTGGTCTTCAACTAATTCAAGTATTCAACATAGCCCCAAAACTAAGATAAACAAGAGGATGACATGAGACTACCACTACCTAGGGCCGGCTCAATGAATTTTGGGACTTTAGGCGAAACTTTAAAATGGGGCCTTATTTTATTTTTTTTAAGTTAAAAACAAAATAATAATATTGTTATATTTTTATTTAAAATTTTTTCTTCTCACTTTTTAGAATATAAAATTACTGATTTAGTTTTTATATTCAAAATTTTTAATATTATTTTTACAATTGATAATATAACTAATTCATTTAATATTTATTGTGACATTGATGATCTTAACCGACAGCCCCTCAAATCTCAACTGATCGACAACCATTTGGCCGTTACATATGCAAATTTTGTAGGTGGCTTTTTTTTTTTTGTTTTTTTTAGATTTTTTCTGATCTTGCCATCATTATCAGTCTATAGTCTATGGAGTCTAGGCCTTGTGCCGATTGCTTTTGCAGATTTTTTATTTTTTTATTTTTTCTGAATTGTTTTTGCCTTGGCCTTATGAAATTGAGGCCTTTTAAATCACTTATATTTATGGTTAGAGGCCTTAAATTTTGATGACAATTTTTTTTGGTCCTTAATTTTTATTTTTTTGGCCTTACTAAATTTTTTTTGGGGGCCTTAATATGTTAGGGGCCCTAAGCTAGTGCCTCGCTCGCCTAGTGGTCTAGTCGGTCCTGCCACCACCGTATAATCTATTATCTCCAAGCACACCAAATTTTTTTTCTTTCTTCACTTGCTGCTATGCTGAAAGCTCTCTTCCCGTCTATTACTTTGACTCTTTCACTTTATTAGTATTAGCAAGAATCAAAGCATAATTAGAAAGAAAAAAACAAAAACAAAAACCCAACAAAAATCGAAGGCAATATATGATGATCATTAGCTAGCAGACTAGCAATTTTAAACATTCTGTATTTATATTTTTGTTTTTTTTTTTTATTTGTGCCTACATGTTAACTTATTGGTATATCAATTAATATAGCATATACTTATGAAGTATATATGATACATATAAATATAATGTTTATTATATACATTTTGTGTTATAATTTATAGTTTGAATTGTGTTTATCATACTTTTATACATAATAAAAACATGAGAAAATTACAGTTTACCCCTCCAAAGTTGACAGCGTTTTTCAATTCGAACACCAAAATTTTAATTTTTGCAATCCACCCCCCCAAAGTTTCAAATTTTTGCAATTTGACTAATTGTATCCAAAACTTCTCATAATCCCCCTAATTTTTATTTTTTTATAAAAAATTTAAAAAAAATTCGGAGTGGCTCCTTTGGCCATCTGGCCATTTTTGCAGCCCCTAATTTATTTATTTTTCATAAAAAATAAAAATAAAATAAAATAAAAAATTAGGGGAAATATGAGAATTTTAGGATAATATTGGTTGAATTGAAAAAAAAAAAAAAAAAAAAATTGGAACTTTGTGGGAGTGGATTGCAAAAATTGAAACTTTGGTGTTCGAATTGAAAAACGCTATCAACTTTGAGGATAAACTGTAATTTTTCCTAAAAACATAATATATAAAGAGAAGGGAAAAAAAAAATTATCATTACATTTTATTATTTTAGTTCCTCTCTTACTATAATAAATTCCTCTGCCACTGTTTGTTTGTCGTTAGACAGTCTAAACTATAAATGATTTTTTTTCTTAATTTGACTTAAAAGGGAGAAAAATGAGGATCTTATTCTCCAATAACAACCCATCACAATATATTCATCAAAATCGGAGTAAATAGATGACTAATATTCAAATAAATCACAGAAGACCATAGAGTAATAGTACTGATCAAGAAGAAATGTTCCATCGTCATCTTGTCCATCTTTTCACTGTTTTCTTCACTCATGTTGAGAAGGGTATCTAACATATCCCTGTTCGGGATAGAACCAGACACTTTTCTCATTTGCAACCGTTCGCTAATCATGTCGGCAAAGATGTCTATCATCTTTCCAACGTTAACAGTCCTGCGTTGCTTTATTCCTTGGGGATCGATCTTCCTAAGCACAGGAAAATAATCTGCCAAGTTGGGTTTTCCTGTCTCTTTCATGATATTCCACACGACCTCCTTGAACTTTCTAGTCGTGTCAGAATTCGGGTAGGCCAAATCCGTCGAAAGAATTGTGTTTGATAACATATCAAGCGTAGTCTTGCGTGTTAGAATATATTCAAATTATACTCTGAATATATTTTGGTATTTAGAATAATCGCTGATTGATTTATATTTTCTTCTATATATATATTATTTGATTATGTAATATTGTCCATTAACTTTTGATTGCATTTTCCTATTTCATCTGGCCTTATTTAACTATAAATAGGCCCTCTTATATTCAGTTTAATATACACAGAAATACGATATACAGTTTCTCCTATATTCTCTAGTTATTTTAACATGGTATCAGAGCCATGTTTTAGCCTTGTCTAGTCAATTAGGAAGTCGGTATGTTCTCCGCACGATTCAAAGGCTTTTTCAATCTTGTTTTGGTATAATTATTATACCAATAAGCTCAAAAAGGTCTGATCCATCTTGATGTATTCTCAGATCATCGTTCTGAGGTTCAACGCGCTCTCACGTGCCAAGGGAAGTTTTTGTGTCATTGTTCATGCGCCGTCGCTGGCCACCATGCGCCACCCCAGTCAGCCGTTTTCAAAAACAAATCTCTGATTCGTGATTAGAGGCTGCCGCTCTAATGAACCAGTTAAAGTGCGCGCGCTGAGGAGCTACCATGCGCTGCCACAAGTTTCTGTGGAAATTTTCACCGTCTCACGCGCCGTCATTGGCCACCATGCACTGCCTCTGTCAGCCGTTTTAAAAAACGAATTTCAGATTCATGATCGGAGGTTGCCGATCCGTTGACCCTGTTGAAGCACGCGTACCAAGGAGCCACCACATGCCGCCCTATATTTTGTAAGCCCTTTTGAGCTCATCTTTTTACAATAGTTTGTGCCACACTGAATTATTCTTGCCAAACCAAGCCCACAGCCTTGGAGTGTACTTTACTACATCGGATTTCAGCCCTTTAAACCAAGCTCTTTACCCCTTATCATACACTAAACCTCACCAAATCCTAACCCTTAAAACCAAGCTCATATCTCCTATCATACACTCGGCCACACCAGATTACACCCTTTAGCCAAGCTCACAAAACCTATCATACACTCAGCCACACTGGATTATATACCGAAAAAAAAAATGGCTTTACCTCCTACTACCACTCTCCCGAATACCAAAGATATTACCCAACCTATTCCCGTCATTCTCGATGGCTCCAATCACCCGGCTTGGTCTCAAAATATGAGTAGGTGGCTTAAAGGACATTGTCTTTGGGAGTATATTTTTGGGAAAGAACCTAAACGAGGAACCTGCTACGGCCTTCACTACCTGCCTTTGAACATGGAAAAGTATCATTTACAGGATTATCTCTTGGTTCTCCAACACTTGTACCATCTCCATCAGCATGACCTTTGTCAATCCTGACAATGCCAAAGATGTTTGGGACATGTTAGCTCAACGTACAACACAACTGATCTTGCTTAGTGGTTTCAGATTGTGACCAAGCTTCATCGCATGCACAAAGAACCAGGTCAGAGTATTACTAATTTTTATTCACAAGTGACTTATCTTTGAAATCAATTAGCATTATGTGAACCAAAGTGGAAGGATAAGCTTGATGCCTCCGAGTACATCGCTTTTCGCGATAGCATGCGCTTGGCCGAGTTTCTTACGGCAATTTGAGATGAGTTTGAGAATACTCGAGCTTCTCTTCTTCACCGCTCACCACTGCCATCCTTGGAAAGTGCTCTTAGTGAACTCATTTCAGAAGAGACCTGATTCTCTTCTATGAAGCTACACACCTTTCAGATGGTCATGGCCACTGCATCACGCAATACGCGTGCTCCTAATTTTACTCATGTTGGGTCTTCCTCATCTAATCGGAATATCCAGTGCCACTACTGTCAAAAATTTGGCCATAGGTATAGTGAATACAGAACAAGGCTTTCTCATGGGAATCACCGAGCTCCTAGTCATAAGGCTGCTGCGGTCACTCATACTGATAGATTAGATATGTCTTACACCGATGTTGTACCCCAACCCAGTACTCTTTCTCCTGCAGAAATTGAGGCTCTTATTCATCAGGTTTTATCTGAGTCCAATCTTAATACAACCATGTCCACCACACCACGTATAAAAATAAGAAAAAGTAAAGAGAAAAAATTGTTTAGTACTGACTACAATGTCGGTTTTCCTAATCATGAGGCCAACAAGAAATGTTGATTTTTTTTTTTTTTTTTGTAAATTTAAGGTATCTTGAAAGAGTTATGCTAAATGTCTTTTTTTGTCTTAAAAAATGATGTAGCTTTTAAAATTACCATTGGATCAAAATTTGTTGTTATCGTGTACAACAATGATAATAATATGGAATCAAAAAAGAGAGAGATCAAGAGAGGGTCGAGATACGGATTTACGTGGTTCAGCAAGGTGCCACAGAGAGTGCAGCTATATTTTACTATTAATGATTCAGGGTTAGAAAATAACATATATATAGAAAAATCCTAATTGTACGGACTTATTTTGAAAAACCCCAAAATACCCCGTACTGTGAACGTCGCTTCGCTCCGTTCACTCAATTCCGTCTACTTGGCTAATCATTGGTATTCTAATATTACTCTCTATGCCTAAGAGAATATGAATCACTAGTTTCAATAAAATTCAATAATAATTTGTTACAAATTCAATGATAATTTTAAAACTCACAACAATTTTGGGAGACACAAAAGAGACGCTACGAAGACACGTAGAATCACTCAGCACATTGCCCAATATGATTCACGTGAGGGTGATTAATTGTGATGGTGGTGGCTCTTAAGTTTCTCTATACGTAGTTATCATGAAAAGTTTGATAATACGTTCAAATAACGTCATTAGGCTTATGACTAGGTGTGAAAGTAGAATTTTAGGTGTTGGGCAAAGGAACTAAGAAGAACACTTCTCGGTGAATAAAAATTATTTTTGGAAGGTCTATTAATTTCATTTATAAAAAATAAAACATGAAATTAAGATGTATTTCTGAAATTTTGTGGGACCACGTTAAAGCTTGCGATGGCAGTAGCCCCTCAAGCTTCAACCTACGTGGTTCTACCCTCACTCACAAGTCACAACCATGCATGATATCTTTACAACCATGACATTTCTAAAGAGTAATGCTACAAATTGAATTCCCATCCCACTCTTATATAATTGGGTTGATGTGGCTGTGGCCATAATCTATTGGATCAACCTTTATTTAAAAAATGACAAAAAAAAAAAAATTAATGGTTTATGGGCAGTGCAACATCAATCTAGTTGCACAGGATTATATGATGGGAGTTGAGTATTTTTGTAAGCAATTTTCAATCCTAATTATTTTATGATAAAATTGTATGATTAGTTTCATGCTATCATCAACATAACAAGCTTAAAATACCAAAAAAAAAAAAGACCAAACAACATGACAAGCTAAATTTCTATGTTATTCGCTTCCAATAAAATTATATATGGAAGTACATAAAAAGACATACATTAAATAGAACAGAAACAAAGTAAATTCTTCAACCAATTTTAGACGGGTATAGGGACAGCTTTTAGAGGATTAGCGATTTGCAAAGTTAAGCCAAACTTATCATTCATATCCATATCCTCATGTTTAGCTCCATCTTCAAGTTTCCAATCAAAGGTGTGGATAAGCGAACCCAATATCAAATGCAACATTCGTATTGCCAATGGCAAACCAGGACATATTCTTCTTCCACCACCAAAAGGTATAAGCTCAAAGTTTCGGCCTTTAAAATCAATTTCTGACCCCAAGAACCTTTGCGGCATAAATGAATTTGCATTCTCCCATAAGTTTGGGTCTCGGCCTATAGCCCATGCATTCACTAGCACCTGTGCATCCTTTGGAATAGTATAGCCGTTAATTTCCACATCTACTTCAGCTTTCCTAGGCAATAAGAAAGGAACTACTGGGTGCAGCCGAAATGTTTCTTTCACCACTGCTTGTAAGTAAGGTAGCCTAGTAATATCCGACTCCTCCACTGGATTGCCTTTGCCAATTACTTGCTCCAGTTCTGTTTTGGCTTTAGACAGTACCTCTGGGTTGTGGAGTAGCTCTGCCATCGCCCATTCCAATGTGGCTGAAGTTGTATCAGTTCCCGCAACAAATAAGTCCTAATATATCAAGAAGATGTTAAATGTTAGAATATTTTCTTAAGACCATTTTCATGAAATAAAAGAATAGAGATCTAGCTAGTAATGATAGTGACCACAAACAAATGCTCTATCTTAGATTTGTCCATCTCTTGGCTGTTTTCTTCACTGATGTTGAGAAGGGTATCTAACATATCACTGTTAGTCGTTGAACCTGACACTTCCCTCAGCTTTAACCGTTGGGTAATCATTCGATCAAAGAGGTTTATAGTCTTTCCAAAGTGAACTGTCATGCGCCGCCTTATGCCCTGTGGGTCGATCTTCTTAAGCACTGGAAAATAATCTGCTATGTTGGGTTTCCCTGCCTCTTCCATAATATTCCAGACGATCTCCTTGAACTCTCGAGCCATGTCAGAATTCGGGTCAGCCAAATCCACTGAAAAAATGGCGTTTGATAAGAGATTAAGCGTAGTCTTGAAAACCACTCTGCCAATATCTACTGCATCACCGGTTAGGCTGCTTTGACGAGTTTCGGCAAGGAGTTGTTGCACTTTCTTGCGCCTGATATCCTGGGTGGCATCAAGTGTTTTGCTGGCGAACAGTTGGCCATTGCATATTTTGCGAAGGTTTCGCCACCGGGTAGAAACGGGTAGCCATGGCAACCCGAACACGTCTTGATTGTGGGCTCGGAGAGCGTCGGGGATGGTTCGGTTGCAGAGGAGTTGGTCATGTGTTTGGAGGACTTGTTTGGCGGTGTTTGCTGAAGAAATGATGATCGTGGTTACTCTGCCTAGCTTTAGGCTCATTATGGGGCCATGAGCCTTGGCAAGCTTGGTTAAGGACTTGTGGGGTTTGTCGCCGAGATCTAAGAGGTTTCCGATGACCGGAAAAGGTTTTGGACCAGGTGGAAGCTTTTTGGGATTTGGATGGCTTCTTGGAATCGTAAGGAAGATTTTGATTAAGATCCAGGTGAGGCAAAGACATATTATGCAGCTCAAGAAATCCATGTTTCCCTATGAACTCTGATCGGTAGGAGGAAATTAAATAACAAAGCACTTAGAGAGATATAACGTGCAGCTTATTAAGAGAGAGCGCACGTCAAATGCGCTCGAGTGTCTTCTCTTTTTGTCTTCTTTGACAAATGATACAATAAAGAAAAGCACAAAGGAAACAAAAACAAGAAAAGGGATCGAATAGAACAAACTATGGGTGGATCTCAAAGAGTGCCTTCTCATTAGGGTGTGTTACAAACTAATGTGCTTTGACTTGTCAACTTTTATCTTTGGTTGTGTTTATTAAACTATAGTTTGTAGTAGGTGAAAATGTGTGTTTGTTATGAAGCCACGTGTGGTTCTAGAACTTACTTTTTGTAAAAGGTTTCTCTTGTCTTTTGTGTGTGTAGTTTTCAGAATTTTGTAACGTAAGAAGAAGAAGAAAAATAGAAGAAAGAGCCAAGTCCCTTGCAGAAAATTGTTCTTCCTCTCCCTGTTTTTCCCCTGTTTTTTCTCTTGCCTTTTTTGGTCATTTTCTGCAGAATTTCTGCAGCAAGTTGATCTTCTTATTCTCTTGTGTTTTCCTTGTTTAATATACTGCCCTTGGAGTGTGTCTTGCTGGAAAATCCAGCCAACAGGGTGAAATTGTGGAGGATCTTCGATCGGTCCAACAAATTGAATCAGGCATCCGAGCTTGATGCCCTGTTACTGATGGCAAAGGGTGTCTTCTCATTGACAGTATTTCTATCTACGAAGCAGTACTAGTCACTCAGAACTGGACAAATGTGCTTCGGAATCACGTAATATGCTCTTGGTTTTTAGCATATATCCGTTGTGGCTACATTTATAGATGTCTTCCTTAATATGGCAATTTAGAAAGGTTGTCTTGACATCAATTTGCCAAAGACTAAGCCACTACGGGTAAGAGCTTGGCACCAGAAGACAGTGTCACAGACTCACAAGCTTCACGTACACCAAAGAACAAGCCAATAGAGATCGAGCCACGCTGCGGATAAGAGCTCGACACCACTTAAAACGACCAATACTAAGGCAGGGCCGGCTCACTGTGTGGCCTTAGGGGACACTTCTAAATGGAGCCTTTTAAAAAATATTTATATATTAATTAAATAATATTCATTTTAATATTATTATATTTAGAGTTCTCATTTTTATTAATCAAAAAATCAATTTGTTTTTGATGAATCAATCCAAAGACCGCACCAAATCTCTACTAAGCACATGTTTCAAAACTGAAGCACACAAAAGCAAATTAACTAACCAAAAAAAAAAAAAAAACCACCAAAAATATTATCAAAAACCCATACAAAATTATCAAAAAAAAAAAAAGAAAAAAAAAATATTGAGTGAGAAAGTGGACTTCAGAAATTTCTTATATTTCTGATGACATTATTACTAATAATATAATATCTTATTTGTTACTTTAGGAGTCATATATATTTTTTAATTAGATTTAGATCTGGATTCGGTAGAATAAACGTACATGTGTTCAATATGAAAATCGAAATTTTAAATAGTTCAAAATTCGCCCTATTTTTAGCACTTTTGCTCCTCCCAAAGAAGAAAAAGTTGCAGGGGTCCTTGGTCATGCTTTTGCACCATTGACAGCATCCCAGCATTTACTAGGAGTTGAGGGTGAACAAACTTCTTCCAAAGTCATTTAAAACTTGCCAAGAAAAAAAAATAAAATAAAGTCAAAACTTGGTAGTTGGTACTTCAATCCACCTATAGAGGTCAGTGTTACCGTGTTAGGTCTGCTCAGGAGAAAGGGTTAGTTTGACAACGATTTTTAGAATATTGCTGCGTTTTAATAAGAAAGAAAAATGTATTAACCACATGTGAGTTCTACAAATTTAACGATAAATTTAAAGAAAAATATGAAAGATATTTGTATAGGAGAATGACACCAGACATAGCTTCTCCCTTTTCTTTTCTTTTCTTTTCTTTTTTATCATTTCTTTCCTCTTCTTCAATTGAAGCCTTGATGATTTCATATCTATGCCATATACGTACGGTGACTCTTATTCCATTAACCCTTTGATTATTGAAGGAGGGAAAGTTTAGAGAAGTTATTTTATAAAAAGCCAATAGGCATACTAGTTTAAGTTTTGATATATATATATATATATATATATATATATATATATATATATTTTTTTTTTTCTCAATTCAAAATGTTGTTGTAATAGTCTCAACCAAACGTTGAATTAATCATTGTTAAAAAAGAAAAAAAAAAAATCTAAAGATTGGCTGGAATTGTATATCACATTAGTGTTGATGAATAATTGTTAGATAAAAATGTATCTTTCAGCATTAATTTTTGGCATAGCAATCAAAAGTTGATAGAAAGACCTAAATGAAAGTTTTAAACCGGGTTGGGACAAATTTTCTATTTCAATATATATATATATATATATATATATATATATATATATTTTGATGTGATGTGATTGATCAAAGAAATAAAGCCACTAACAAAATCTCACTCACGCACACGTAACTCTCATTGCCGTACACGGCTCTCTAAGCTCTTGTTTTTTTGGGCATGTGGGCACTTTAAAAGCAAACGTAAAATGTAAGGGTAACTTTAATTTAAATCTTTAAATTATCACGTGATTAGATAAGTTTTAAATTTTAAAATTTTAAAATTTAAATTTTTTAACTTTTAATTGCAGTTAATTTAAATTTTTTTATCAGATTTTAAACATTAAAAGTGAGACAATAATGTTTATACTTCTGAATTTTTTATAAAATTCTAAATTTACCCTTAATTCCAAATTTTTTTTAAAAAAAGTAAAAAAAAAAAAAAAAAAAGGAAAATCAGGGATATTTTGGTCTTTTTAAGTATTACAGTTAAAAGTTAACGGCTAAATCTCACAGAATGGTTCAAATTGACTTCAATTGAAAATTTAAGAGTTTAAATTGAGAAGTTTTAAAATTTAAAAAACTTGTTAAATCGCATAATAATTTAAAGATATAAAGTGAAGTTACTCCTAAAATTTATATTTTTTTGTCCTTTGTTTTTTTTTTTTTTTTTTTTTGGAGCAAACAAAAAAGCTGTGAAATTACTTTTCCTCTTGTTTTCCGCGGCGGCTAGCTAGGAAATTAAGGACGAGTGTTATTTTCCTACAAAAAGTCAAAGTAATGATTTGAGTAGACAGATGAATCTCTAATCTCTACTCCTAAAAGATCTTGGAAAAATGTTTTGAGCCCACATGATTTCATGGAATGCCAAACCTTATCTACAGTTCATTATTACGATTTTACAAATCATTTATATAAGAAATACATCACACATGCACTACAATAAAGCTGACTTTTAGCCGCAACGGGCGCTAAAAGTTTAATAGTAGACGCTATTCAACTCTGTCCGATAAGTTGGACATTAATGCTCCAACCGCGTCCACAATGGTTGACCCTAATAATACTTTTTAATGAACGTTATAGAGCTAAAATTAATGAAGCTATAGTGATTTCAATGGTAGTTCAATTGGCCGTGAATCACGCTTAATTAAGTGAAAGTCGTCAATTTAAATTTTTCTCTCATTCTCTTGTGTGAACATGTTAAAAGAAATAAAATAAAAAATAAAAAATGAAGCTATAGTAGACACCGGACGATATTCTACAATAAAAAACTAATGACTATAATATAGGGCAAACAATTTTTTACTCACATACAAACTCGAACCAAAAACAAATTTAGATAATCATAATTGAATGTTTAGTCAATTTATTTAAATGAGTTGAATTAAGTTTATATTTATGTCTTCAAACCCGACACTAAATTACTAATTATGAAAGAATTTTGTAGAAGAATAGAGAGTAAAAATACTAACCCGGAGTAGATGTAATATCGTAGTTTTGTCTATCTCCTCACTTTTCTCTTCACTGATGCTGAGAAGGATATCTAAGAAATCACCGTCTGTGATACAACCGGACTCTTTCCTCGACTGCAACCGTTGGCAGATCAAGCGGTCCAACAGCGCCATGATCTTTCTAGCGTGACCTTCCATCCGCCGCCTTATGCCTTGAGGGTCGATCCTCTTAAGCACAGGGAAAAAGTCTGCCAAGTTGGGATTCGCCGCCTCTTTCATGACATTCTAGATGAGCTCCTTCAACGCTCCGGCCTTGTCGGGATCCCGGCCGGCCAAGTCCACAGAAAAGATGGTGTTTGATAAGAGATTAAGCGTCGTCTTGAAAGCTGCTTTCCCAATATCCACCACCTCGCCGGTTAGGCTGCACTGACGAGTTTCGGCGAGGAGCTCTTGCACTTTCTTGTGCCGGACATCTTCGTTGGCTTCGAGTATTCTGTTGGCGAATAGTTCGCCGCTGCATATTTTCCGGAGGCTCCTCCAGCGGCTTGAAATGGGTATCCATGGCAAGCTGAACTCGTCGCTGTTGTAGACTCGGATTGCGTCCGGGATGGTCCGGTCGGCCAAGAACCGGTCATGTGTTTGGAGGACTTGTTTGGCGATGTCTGCTGAAGAGATTACTATTGTTGTCACTTTGCCTAGTTTTAGGCTCATTATGGCGCCATGAGCTCTGGCAAGCTTCGTCAGGGATTTGTGGGGTTTATCGCCGAGTTCTAAGAGGTTTCCGATGACCGGAAAAGGTTTTGGACCCGGTGGAAGCCTTTTGCGATTTGCTTTGCTTCTAGGAAATATATGGAAGGTTTTGATCAACATAAAACAGATGAGGCAAAGACATATTATACAGCTCAAGAAATCCATCTATCTTTCCATATGACACTCCGAAAAGATTACTTTAATTTCATGCAAAAGAAATGAAGGAAAAAGAAAAGCAGTGTTTCTGGTTCATGCTTTTGCACCATCCGGATCTCCAGCTGGGGATATTTATCCCATCTCAATGCATACAAGTAAAGAAGAAAAAACGAACTTGAGGCCAGGACTTATGGGGACATGACGTACAAAGGAGCAGAAATACCTATGGGTGGTCGATATCACTAATAGGAATCACAATAAAATCCATGGGGCAAATGGAAGAGTTGAAAATATCTATGGGTGCCATCTCATTATTTATATGGTTTCTATCTGCCGGGCAATTTTCACTCGCACATGATAAATGAGTTACATGGCTGCAACTATTACGAAATATTTAGTTTGAAGGAAATTTTCTGTAACCTATTTTAATAAATGATAAGTGTCATTCAATATTTTTGAATTTCTCGAAAGTTAATGTTTAAGTTTATAGGTTAGTAAAATAGTGACAAATGTATGTTAAAAATATTAAATAAAATATGTAAGAGATGACACTCGGTATATATTAAAGTAGGCTTGAGGAAATTTCTTTCAAACCAGTTTAGAAGAAATTTCTATCATTTGATAAATACCAAACCATACCAATAGTTCATTATTACGGGTTAGATCGGCCTAGTAATATTATTTCACGACTGCGAAAAAATTACATCAAACTGCGAAACATCCAATCATCCCTGTTACTTAATGCCACATCGTATGAAATCATCATTCTCCTCTTATGATAGGGATATATAGTTGGCATTTAATGGCACATGGATAATATCCGGTTAATTATATTGGATGAGTACTTTTATTTATTTTTGTTTTTGTTTTTGTTTTGTTTTTTACTTTTAATGGAACAAAAATACCATTTCAATATAACTAATCAGATATTATCCAGTTCAAATGAATTAGAGAGGATTCTGTTCCATGTAATTCCTTTACATATCAACAATTCATTATTACGTTATTATTATGAATTGGAGAGGACCCTTTGCACAGATTCGATATGTTCTCCAATCGGATGGGTATACAACGTGACCATAACTTGAAAGATTTCCTGTTTAAAAATAAAAAATAAAAAAAAATGTAAAGACAACGGTACACCAATCCTCAAATCCCCTATATATGTACTATGAAAATGACAGAGACAGATGGTACATGCACTAAGGCTCCCTCAACTTCAAATAATTAATAAACTCCAATTACCATTGAAAAGTTTAGCCAATATAGGGAAAATTAATGAGAAATAAGAACAAATATAAAAAAAATGCCCTGTAGTTTAGTACTGACTACAAATAACAACAAATATAAAAATATGAAAAAGTCAAGAGAAAAAATTGTTTAGTACTGACTACAATGTCGGTTTTCCTAATCACGAGGCCAAAAAGAAATGTTGATTTTTTTTTTTTTTTTTTTTTTTGGTAAATTTAAGCTAAATGTCTTTTTTTTTTTTTTTTTCCTAAAAAATGATGTAGCTTTTAAAATTATCATTTGATCAAAATTTGTTGTTATTGTGCACAACAATGATGAATAATATGGAATCAAAAAAGAGAGAGATCAAGAGAGGGTTAAGACACAAATTTACGTGGTTCAGCAATGTGCCTATGTCCATAGAGAGTGCAACTATATTTTACTATTAATAATTCAGGGTTAAAACATAACATATATTTTACTATTAACAATTTAGGGTTAAAACATAACATATATATAGGAAAATCTTAATTGTACGGACTTATTTTGAAAAACCCCAAAATACCCTATACTGTGAACGTCACTTCACTCCGTTCACTCCACTCCGTCTACTTGGCCAACCATTGGTATTCTAATATTACTTTCTATACCTGAGAGAATATGAATCACTAGTTTCAACAAAATTCAATAATAATTTGTTACAAATGCAATGATAATTTTAAAACTCAACAATTTTGGAAGACACAAAAGAGACGCTATGAAGACATGTAGAATCACTCATTGCCCAATATGATTCACGTGAGGATGATTAACTGTGATGGTGGTGGCTCTTAAGTTTCTCTATATGTAGTTATCATGAAAAGTTTGATAATACGTTCAAATAACGTCATTAGGCTTATGACTAGGGGTGAAAGTAGAATATTAGGTGTTGGGCCAAGGAACTAAGAAGAACACTTTTCGGTGAATAAAAATTATTTTTGGAAGGTCTATTAATTTCATTTATAAAAAATAAAACATGAAATTAAGATGTATTTCTGAAATTTTGTGGGACCACGTTAAAGCTTGCGATGGCAGTAGCCCCTCAAGCTTCAACCTACGTGGTTCTACCCTCACTCACAAGTCACAACCATGATATCTTTACAACCATGATATTTCTAAAGAGTAATGCTACAAATTGAATTCCCATCCCACTCTTCTATAATTGGGTTGATGTGGCTGTGGCCATAATCTATTGGATCAACCTTTATTTTAAAAAATGAAAAAAAAAAAAATTAATGTTTTATGGGCAGTGCAACATCAATCTAGTTGCACAGGAGTATATGATGGGAGTTGAGTATTTTTGTAAGCAATTTTCAATCCTAATTATTTTATGATAAAATTGTATGATTAGTTTCATGCTATCATCAACATAACAAGCTTAAAATTCCAAAAAAAAAAAAAAACCAAACAACATGACAAGCTAAATTTCTATGTTATTCGCTTCCAATAAAATTATATATGGAAGTACATAAAAAGACATACATTAAATAGAACGGAAACAAAGTAAATTCTTCAACCAATTTTAGACAGGTATAGGGACAGCTTTTAGAGGATTAGCGATTTGCAAAGTTAAGGCAAACTTATCATTCATATCCTTATCCTCATGTTTAGCTCCATCTTCATGTTTCCAATCAAAGGTGTGGATAAGCGAACCCAATACCAAATGCAACATTCGTATTGCCAATGGCAAACCAGGACATATTCTTCTTCCACCACCAAAAGGTATAAGCTCAAAGTTTCGGCCTTTAAAATCAATTTCTGACCCCAAGAACCTTTGCGGCATAAATGAATTTGCATTCTCCCATAAGTTTGGGTCTCGGCCTATAGCCCATGCATTCACTAGCACCTGTGCATCCTTTGTAATAGTATAGCCATTAATTTCCACATCTACTTCAGCTTTCCTAGGCAATAAGAAAGGAAGTATTGGGTGCAGCCGAAATGTTTCTTTCACAACTGCTTGTAAGTAAGGTAGCCTAGTAATATCCGACTCCTCCACTGGATTGCCTTTGCCAATTACTTGCTCCAGTTCTGTTTTGGCTTTTGACGGTGCCTATGGGTTATGGAGTAGCTCTGCCATTGCCCATTCCAATGTGGCTGAAGTTGTATCAGTTCCCGCAACAAATAGGTCCTAATATATCAAGAAGATGTTAGATGTTAGAATATTTTCTAAAGACCATTTTCATGAAATAAAAGAATAGAGATCTAGCCAGTAATGATAGTGACCACAAACAAAATATTCTATCTTAGATTTGTCCATCTCTTGGTTGTTTTCTTCACTAATGTTGAGAAGGGTATCTAACATATCACTGTTTGTCGTTGAACCTGACACTTCCCTCAGCTTTAACCGTTGGGTAATCATTCGATCAAAGAGGTTTATAGTCTTTCCAAAGTGAACTGTCATACGCCGCATTATGCCCTGTTGGTCGATCTTCTTAAGCACTGGAAAATAATCTGCTAAGTTGGGTTTTTCTGCCTCTTCCATAATATTCCAGACGATCTCCTTGAACTCTCGAGCCATGTCAGAATTCGAGTGAGCCAAATCCACTGAAAAAATGGTGTTTGATAAGAGATTAAGCGTAGTCTTGAAAACTACTCTGCCAATATCTACTGCATCACCGGTTAGGCTGCTTTGACGAGTTTCGGCAAGGAGTTGTTGCACTTTCTTGCGCCGGATATCCTGGTTGGCATCAAGTGTTTTGCTAACGAATAGTTGGCAATTGCATATTTTGCGAAGGTTTCTCCACCGGGTAGAAACGGGTAGCCATGGCAACCCAAACACCTTGATTGTGGGCTCCGAGAGCGTCGGGGATGGTTCGGTTGTAAAAATTCTTTATATATTAAATACTAATTAACAATAAAACTAGCAGCGGAAATAATTTAATATATAAGTACCTTCAGCCATTGCTTTGCTCAAGTAGGTTGAAGAATAACTTCACAGCAACCAAAACTAGAAAACTAAAGATATTGAGAAGTTCTTTTGACCTATGCCTACTAGTAAGTGACAATTTATGGAATACACAGGTCTTATTTATAGGTAGGTCAGATACCCTCAATTAGAACTGTTACCTTAATTATTCCTCCCATCAAGGAATAAAAATCGAATAAATAATCAATATAGATTATTTGATTCCACAAAATAAAATCAATAATGAAATCAAATATTTTGTTTCCATAAGAATTAAATCAACAATTTAATTCAAAATATTTGATTTCACATAATAAGCTTTAATTGGAATAAATTACTGAACATCATAATTATATATATTTTATAATCATAATAATATATGTGACATAAGGAACATACCTTAAATGAAATTTCTTACATTCTCCCACTTGGCCCTTAATGACACATAAATTCTTATAGTGTTCGGTTTTATGATATGGCCATTACTTTATTTATTCCAACCATTCATGGAATCCTCCCACTCACTCAAGAAATACTACACACGAATCATAGCGGTAAAGCTTTTATATGATAAGTCATCCCTTCCATGTATCACGATGTGCAATACCTCCCTAAATGAGTACTTTATGGATAATGTACTTTATGAATGAACTTCCTATAAGTCATTCGGGTCCAAACTTAATTTTTATCCCCACGGATAAGGTAATAAATGTGTACAAAACTTTATTAAAATAACATGATGTCTATAGACTGATTAGAAAGAACTAAGTAAAAAATGAATCAATGAGCCTCATATGGTCCATATGACTTTTAAACTGCTTTACCGGTAAACCTTTAGTCATGGGATCCGCAATCATTAGTTCAGTACTGATATGCTCAATGAATACTTCATTCCTTTTGATGTTCTCTCACACACGAAGGTACTTGATGACGATATGTTTACTTCTGCTTGCACTTTTATTATTCTTAGAGAAGAAAATGGCAGTACAATTATCGCAAAAGATCTTGATTGGTCTCGCAATAGAATCAACAATCTTGAGACCACTAACAAATTTATCAACCATAATGCCTGTGTAGTGGCTTCATAGCATGCAATAAATTCTGCCTCCATTGTAGATGTAGCAACTATAGTCTGCTTGCTGCTTCTCCAAGATATAGCCCCTCCAGCAAGAAGAAAGATATATCCTGAAGTAGACTTCTTGCTATCCACACATCTAGCAAAATCTGAATTTGAATATCCAACCACCTCCAAATGGTCAGTGTGTCTGTATGTCAGACTATAGTCCTTGGTTCCTTGCAAATACTACATGACTTTCTTTGCAGCTTTCCAATGTTCCAATCCTGGGTTCCTTTGATATCGACCCAACATTCCAACTGCCATTGCAATGTCAGGTCTAATACAGACCTATGCATATAATAGACTGCCAACTGCAGATGCATATGTGATACTTTTCATCTGCTCTTGTTCCAATACATTCTAGGGATACTGATTTTTACTGAATTTATCCCCTTTAATGATAGGTGCTAGAGAAGTTGAACAATTCTTCAGTCTGAATCTCTCTAAAACCTTTTCAATGTAAGCTTTCTGAGACAATTTTAATATTCTTTGATTTCTGTCTTTGTGAATCTCTATGCCAATGACATAGGAGGCTTCACCCAAATCTTTCATTTCAAAGTTTTGAGAGAGAAACTATTTGGTTTCTTGTAACAAACCTAAATCATTACTTGCAAGCAAAATATCATTTACATATAGGACTAAGAAAATAACTTTACTCTCACTGACCTTAAGATATATGCATTGATCAACAAAGATCTCAACAAAACCATATGGGGTAATAACTTTGTAAAATTTGATATACCATTGACGGGAGGCTTGTTTTAGCCCATAAATAGATTTCCTTAATTTGCAAGCCTTCTAACTGTTATCATCAAATCCTTCAGGTTGTTTCATGTATACCTCTTCTTCAAGATCTCCATTTAGAAAGGTTGTTTTCACATCTATTTGATGTAGCTCTAGATCAAAATGAGCTACTAATGCCATAATTATCCTAAATGAATCCTTCTTTGATACTGAAGAGAAGATTTCATGATAATCAATGCCTTCGTTGAACACTACCAGAAGCATCTGTTTTGGTTTTGTAAAACCATTTGCAGCCTACGGCTGCAGCTCATTTTGGTAAGTCAACAAAATCCCAGACTTGATTTTTAGCCATGGATTCCATCTCTTCCTTCATGGCATTGAACCAAAATGTGGAGTTATCTCCACTCTTGGCTTGTGAAAACGATTTTGGATCATCTTTAGGCCCAATGTCAAAATCAGACTCTTGGAGGTATACAACATAATCATTAGGGATTGCTGGTCTACTTATTCTAGAGGATCTTCTTAATGTTACTTCCTCTGCATTTGGAGGAGGTTGAGTAGGCTCATTCAGAACCTGTTCCTCAGGAGTTGGTTGTTCTAAAATTGATTGTGGTTCAAGGCAATCACTTTGATTTCTCCTAAGCACAATCAAACTTCCTTCATATGAAGAAGCTTCAGTCAACTCTCGTGCTTCCTCTAATTCAACCATTTGAGGATGAGCACTCCCATTAGGTTCAGCATCCTTTATAAATTTCACATTTATAGACTCAACAATTCTAGGGGTATGCGAAGGACAGTAAAACCTAAATCCCTTGGAGTTAACTGCATAGCCCATAAAAAATCCGCTGGTTGTCCTTGGGTCTAATTTCTTCATATTTGGATTGTAAATCCTCACTTCAGTAGGACA
>NC_081543.1:29157290-29161594 GCF_901000735.1 Corylus avellana | reverse complement strand
ATCAGATCTTACGATCTTGATTTTTTTTTCCTTTTGTTTCTCTACTTCTACCTTATAGGTCTATAAAGCATTTAATGCTTCAGCCTTATCATTTAAAAAATAGAGATACATAAACCTTGTATAGTCATCAATGAAAGATATGAAATATCTTTGACCATTTAGGCAGAGAGTAGGAAAAGGTCCACAAATATCAGTGTGTATGATCTCAAGAATCTCATAACTCCTTTTGGCACCTTTAGTGGTCTTAGTGATTTGCTTTCCCTTTATGCAATCCACACAAGTACCAAGGTTTGTAAAGTCAAGAGTTTTTAAAACTCCGTCATTCACTAACCTTTTGATTCTTTCTATGGAGATATGTCCTAATCTCCTGTGCCATAACAAAGCGAAGCTTTGATCCATTAGACTCCTCTTTATGCCAACATCAGTATGCAATAATAAATAATTGTTTTCAAAATTGGGATTTAGATCAACTTTGAATAAACCATCAATTTTTATTCCACCATCAATCAATTGTTCACCTTTAAAAATACTGAAAGTTGAATTGATAAACCAAAATTCAAAACCAACAACATCCAATCTGGAAACAGAAATTAAATTTCTAAAAAATTCTGGAATAAAAAATACATTTTCAAGATCTAAAACATATCCAGATTTCAAAATTATTTTAAAAGTCCCAACAACTTCTACTTGTGAAAACAATTTATTTCCTTAATAGACACGTTGTTCATTGCTTGCTGGCTTCCTTGTTGTGAGAAAACCTTGCATTGAGTTAACAATATGGATTGTAGAACCTGAATCAATCCACCATGTATTATTAGGAGCCTCAACAAAAAAAGATTCATGACACACTAGAGATATAAGATTACCTTTTCTTTTAACCCACTTTATATATTTTTGGCAATCTTTCTTCATATGCCCTTTTTTCTTGCAAAAGAAGCAAGTATGCTTTTTGCCAATTCTCTTGATTGGCTCCTTGTTCTCCTTCTTGAATTTTTGGGCATGCTTGCCTCTCTTGGTCTTTCCCTTAGCATGAATAGCCATGTGAACACCTTTTGGCTTCTCATGTTTTAACCTCTCCTCCTCTTGAACACACATGGTCAGAAGTTCATTTACTGACCATTTATCCTTATGTGTGTTAGAGGATATTTTAAAAGGAACATACTCAGATGGAAGAGAGTTAAATATGAAATGAACCAAGAATGACTCAGATATATCAATCTCTAGGGACTTGAGTTGAGTTGCCATGTCCCTCATTTCCATAATGTGCTCACGTACACTTCTAAAATTATCAAAGGACTTGCTTGATAGCTTCTTCATTAGGGTGCTGGCTAAGGCCTTGTCGGAACTCACAAATTGTTCCTCAACTGCCTTAATGAATGCCTTAGCCTTAGTACATTTAGGGATAGAACCCCTAATGCCCTTAGAGACATGAGATTTCATGAACATTAGACTTAAGCGATTTGATCGCTCCCACCGTTCATGTTTAGCAATCTCTTAAGGCGTACTTTTCTCCATGAGGGCAGGTGGTTCGTCCACACGGAGCACCAAGTCAAGCTCCAAACACCCCAATGTGAAAAATAAATTTTCTTTACAATCAGTAAAATTGTTACCATTAAGCATTGGAACATGAAAAGTTCCATCCATTAAAGCAGAAGGAATAGCTGCAACAACCAAAGAAAATACTTTAATACTATGAAATAACTTTATTTAAATTAACCAATGTTAACTTAATAGTAAATTTCAACCTACCTATGGGCAAAGGTTGCATCACGCATGAAATTTACTTTTTATTAATAAGACTAATAAATTTAGCATTAATAAATAAAATTTTTCCGTACTTGTGGGCCTAAGAGAAATTTTATTTTCAATGTTAAATTTACTATCTTATTCTAATTAAGTCATAAAAATAAAAACGTCCTTGTGGGGATTGGCAAATAAAATTTATGAATTAATTACAACATGATGTTAATTTTCTTTATGAAGTTCACATATATGATCTTGATGCAATTATCATTATAAAATCGGGATGCTGTAGCTCTCCCAAAATTATTATAATAATCATGACTTCATTAGCATTCAATAACTGTATAGATGCTAAAATAAAGTTCCCAAGAATAAAAGACAAAACCAACATGTCAGTGGGTAAACAGTATTTTTTCAAAGTACAACCGAATAGTGTCCTAGGTAAGTGAGAGGGCACACAACGGCACACTTAAGTCCCAAGAATTGCCTTGCCTAAGCTTTCTGATTGCAATTTTGGATAGTACCATAAACATTCACCAACATATGCGGCTTAGTTAATTATCCTCATGTCCAGGCATCAAACAATTTATTTTTAAACAATTAAAAGAATAAATATATCCTTAAGTTCATGTATTAAAGAAACAACAATTTAATACTGAACAATTTAAATCATAAGATAAATAAAAAATGTAATATTAAAACATAATAAACTGCATAGCCTAATGGTCTTGAAAGTAGCCTTAAGCCCTTTATACTTTTATGAACCCAATTTCTAAACCCACATTTTTTTTTTTTAATCCAGATGGGCCACTTTAAATGGATTTGTCTTTTGGGTCAGCCCACTTAATGACCCTTTTTTTAAAAAAATTATTTTTTATAACTATATCGGGCTTGGGATAAAATAAAGCCCACACCCAATGGTCCAAAACCACTAGACCCAGTTTCCTTATGGGTTAGAAACCCTACCCGGATCATCATATTCCCCAACCCGAAATACCCAAAACCCTAGCCGCCGCCACTTCAACTTCCTCATGCGCTGGCCATGCAGAGCCGCCACCCAGACGGCCAAACGACCGCCTGGTGATGAGAGAGAGGCCGCCTTCAATCCAGCACCATCGCCAAAAACAGCGCTGCCGTCCCTCACGTGCATCCGAACTGTGATGGGCCGCCGACTTCATGCGGCAGTCTATCAGGACCGCAGCACAGCAGCCCTAGATGACGCTGACCGGGGGTGATCAGTGGCTCCATCCAACCCACAGGCTGCCGCTGCTTTGAGCCACAGGCAGTCCTCATCGGGCTGTCACTCACTTCATGCGGCCAACGCTGCTTCCAGTGGGGAAAACCGGTGCACAACAGTGGCCAGAACCCGGCAATCCACGAAGGTCCGTCCGCCATAGAGTTCTGGAGGTTCGTCTGACATGCGGCCAAAGCAGCAACTTTTCGGGTTTCACGGTAATTTTGTTCCAAAAATTTTCCAGAGATAAGAAGGGCAATTTGGTCAAAACAAATCAGTAAGTGGTTACGGCCTTTCATTTAATTTCAACAGAAACAAAACAAAACAATATATATATATATATATATATATATATATATCAAAATGGCCGTGGGTTTCATGCTTTATGCTCCTCACCATATTTTTGTTTCAATAATCGAATAAACAAAATAAAATATTGTTGAAACAAAAAATTAAAATTTTATATATAGCAGGCATATCTCAAAATTAAACAAAGCAAATATGGCTTAGAGGAGGCTCTGATACCACATGTAAAAATTCTATATATATTAAATGCTAATCAACAATAAAACTAGCCGCATAAATAATTTAATATATAAGTACTTCCGGCCATTGCTTTGCTCAAGCGAGTTGAAGAACAACTTCACGGCAACCAAAACTAGAAAACAGTGCCAATTAATGGAATACAAAAGCCTTATTTATAGATAGGTCAGGGACCTTCAATTAGAGTTGTTACTTTAATTATTCATCCCATCAAGGAATAAAAATCGAATAAATAATCAATACAGATTATTTGATTCCACAAAATAAAATCAGTAATGAAATCAAATATTTTGTTTCCACAAGAATTAAATCAACAATTTAATTCTAAATATTTGATTTCATATAATAAGCTTTAATTGGAATAAATTATTGAACACCGTAATTATATATATATTATAATCATAATAATATATGTGACATAAGGGACATACCTTAAATGAAATTTCTTACATCAATTGCATAGGAGTTGGTCATGTGTTTGGAGGACTTGTTTGGCGGTGTTTGCTGAAGAAATGATGATTGTGGTTACTTTGCCTAGTTTTAGGCTCATTATGGGGCCATGAGCCTTGGCAAGCTTGGTTAAGGACTTGTGGGGTTTGTCGCCGAGATCTAAGAGGTTTCCGATGACCGGAAAAGGTTTAGGACCAGGTGGAAGCTTTTTGGGATTCGGATGGCATCTTGGAATCGTAAGGAAGATTTTGATTAAGATCTAGGTGAGGCAAAGACATGTTATGCAGCTCAAGAAATCCATGTTTCCCTATGAACTCTGATCGGTAGAAGGAAA
>NC_081543.1:29140880-29157190 GCF_901000735.1 Corylus avellana | reverse complement strand
TTTTTTTTTAATTTTTTTTTTAATTTTAATTTTTATTTTTTTTAAGATTGAATTTTTTAAATTAAATTAATAAAAAAATAATATTTTAATCAGATAAAACGGTGAGTTTTGAGTAGACTAACGGAAGTTAACAAAAATTGACGGTAGGGAGTTTTCTAGTAGTTTCGGGTTACCTAGGGACTAAATTTTCAAAAAAAAAATACCTAGGGAGTTTTTAAAAAAAACGCGTTTACCTAAGGATTTTAGATATAATTTCCCTAAAAAAAAAAAAGGCCTTAAATTAAAAAATATATATATATTAAAAAAAAATTTTGGGCAAAAATAATTTATTTTTGGACCTTATTAATCTAGGGGTCCAAGGCGAGTGCCTCACTTGCCTAGTGGCCTAACCGGCCCTGCTTCCAGGTAATGAGGCAAGTTGGAAAGGGCCAAATGAAGATGACTAAGTTACAAATCCTAGAGAGCTAATATAATATTTATTTGTCAAAATAAATGTTGGGGTGTCCAGCCACTTACTCGGACTAATAAGTCCTATATAGATTTTCTCACATGTGCTTTTCAAATTGTTGTAGATCCTAGTCCTTAAGATTCAGAGTGGCCCTAGCCCAGTTGACTCATTATGTACCTTGTAAAAACCAAATTAGAGGCCTGAAAAACACTCAAACTAGACCAGCCAGTCAGAGATACCTGAAGAAATTCGTGGGCGTACTTCATCTCATAAAATCGGTTCTGTAGAAGAGGGTTGTCAACTCTTTATAAATATATTCAAGGTCTTGTCCACAGGCAATGTGAAATTATTCCTCAATACCATCCAATCGTGCAAACCAGTATTTTTCATGGTCCTTATAACAGGGTAAGTAGTGTGGACTTCCTGTGGTAAGCTCTGATACTATGAAAAAATTTATAGGCTTAACTCATCTCATAAAACATCTGATTTTATAGAAGATGATTGCTCATTCATTATAAATATGCCCAAGATCTTATTTACCAATAATGTGAGATTATTCCTCAACAATACCATCTCGGAAGACCTTTTGGATAATTTATTCAGGAGAAACATTAAGGTTTATTTATTTCGACCTAAAATATTTGATGGTGTATACAAAATACTTCTGTCACAATTGATAAAGCCAACAATTAATCAGCCACGGGTAAAATGGAAACTTAAAACCGAGAAAACATATATTCACTAGACATGACCACAAAATGGTAGAATATTTGCAGCAATAGGCAACAGCTATCTTTTCCTCCTCCCACTCCAAAGAATTTCCGTAGCTCACTTTCTCTTTCGACGTCCTTCCTCCACCTCTCCTCTCTTGTATGTTCATCACCCTTGTACTTCAATTGACTGAGTAGAATTACTAGTTTGATGTGATCATCAACATGACAAGCTATGTTTCTTATTCGCTTCCAACAAAATTACATAAATTTATATTGAAGTACAAATACATCAAATAGAATGGCAGCGGCCAAGTGAACTCTTAGTCCTATTTTAAACGGGGAATAGGGACAGTTCTTAGAGGATGAGCAATCTGCAAAGTTAAGCCAAACTTATCATCCAGGTTCATATCCTCATGTTTAACCCCATTTTCAAGCTTCCAATCAAAGGTGTGGATAAGAGAACCTAACATCAAGTGTAACATTCGTATTGCCAATGGTAAACCTGGACATATTCTCCTTCCACCACCGAAGGGTATAAGCTCAAAGTTCCGGCCTTTAAAATCAATGTCCGACCCCAAGAACCTCTCCGGCATAAATGAATTCGCATTCTTCCATGAGCTCGAGTCTCGGCCTATAGCCCATGCATTCACTAGCACTTGTGCACCCTGTGGGATAACATAGCCATTGATTTCCACATCTGCTTCGGCTTTCCTGGGTATTAAGAAAGGAGCTACCGGGTGCAGCCGAAATGTTTCTTTCATTACTGCTTGTAAGTAAGGTAGCCGAGCAATATCCGATTCCTCCATTGGGTTGCCTTTGCCAATTACTTGCTCCAGCTCTGTTTTTGCTTTTGAGAGTACCTCTGGGTTGTGGAGTAGCTCTGCCATCGCCCATTCTAGTGTGGCTGAAGTTGTATCAGTTCCCGCAACAAATAGGTCCTACATATAAGGAGAAGATGTTAGAATATTTTTTGAAGATCACAAACAATTTTCATAAAATCAAAGAATAGGGATCTGGTATTGATAGTGACCACGAACAAATGTTCTATCTTAGATTTGTCCATCTCCTCTCTGTTTTCTTCACTAATGTTAAGAAGGGTATCTAACATATCACTGTTCGTCATAGAACTCGACACTTTTCTTTGCTTTAATCGTTGCCTAATCATGCTATCAAAGAGGTTTATAGTCTTTCCAAAGTGAACTGTCATGCGCCGCCTTATGCCCTGTGGGTCGATCTTCTTAAGCACCGGAAAATAATCTGCTATGTTGGGTTTCCCTGCCTCTTCCATAATATTCCAAACGATCTCCTTGAACTCTTGAGCCATGTCAGAATTCGGGTCGGCCAAATCCACCGAACAAATGGTGTTTGATAAGAGATTAAGCGTAGTCTTGAAAGCCGCTCCGCCAATATCTACTGCCTCACCGGTTAAGCTGCTTTGGCAAGTTTCAGCGAGCAGCTCTTGCACTTTCTTCCGCCGGATATCCTGGTTGGCGTCGAGTATTTTGCCGGTGAATAGTTGGCCATTACATATTTTGCGAAGGTTTCTTCACCGGGTTGAAACGGGTATCCACGGCAACCCAAACACGTCTTGGTTATGGGCTCGGAGAGCGTCGGGGATGGTTCGGTTGCAGAGGAGTTGGTCATGCGTTTGGAGGACTTGTTTGGCGGTGTTTGCTGAAGAAATGATTATTCTGGTTACTCTGCCTAGTTTGAGGCTCATTATGGGGCCATGAGCCTTGGCAAGCTTGGTAAGGACTTGTGGGGTTTGTCGCCGAGATCTAAGAGGTTTCCGATCACCGGAAAAGGTTTGGACCAGGTGGAAGCTTTCTGGGATTCGCATTGCTTCTTGGAACCAAATGGAAGATTTGGACTAAGATCCAGGTGAGGCAAAGAAATATTATACAACTGATAAAGAAATCCATCTTTGATCTTTACCTATGAACCGTAATGGCAAGAAGGAAATTAAAAAACACAGCAAAGACAAACAGAGACCACCTGTTCTTCCTTCATAGACGAGAAGTAAAACAGAACGTACATGAACAAGAACACCTCACTTTGACACGGAATCATGGTCTTTCCTTGTGATTTATATTGGTTCTTTTGATATATTCCATGTTTATAATATAACTCAAATCATATTTATAGGATTACGTGTTTATACAATATGCATTTGAATATGTGGATTGTAGAAAGTAGAGCCATGAACATCTCGATGTGGTACTCGTGAAGAATCCAAAATAGTATGCAAAAATCTTTGCACGTGAACAGGGGCCGAACCACCCATTGGCATGGGGCTAGCTCCCAAGTTGGTCCCCATATTTTATTATTATTTTTAAATACACCTTTAAAAATTAATTTTTGCTCCCCTAATTTTTTTTTTTTTTTTTTAATTTTGCCCCAGCAAACAAAACGTTCTAGTTCCCCAAACAAAACATTATAATTCTGCCCCAGCACGTGAACTTGTGAAGCATGTGATTTATTATTCTAGTAACCACAAATGTAAGGGTTTGAGAAAGTGATTCATATTCTGAATTTTAATGTATCATATTAAAATTTTAAGTAGGGATTGTAAATTTTAATACGATCCGTGAATTCGATACAAAATTAGTGAGTTAGTGTTGAGGAATCTAACCCATTTACTTGAATTTATTAGATTAGGGTTGACTTTATACCCATTTCTAGACACAGCCTGAACCTGACACTCGGCATTTAGATGTGTCAATTCTTTACATAACCCGCAAACTTGACACAAACCCAACATAAAATTAGTGAATTATGGTTGAAAAGTCAGGCTCTTTTAATTATATGAGTTGAGTTATAATTGACTTAATATAGTCTTATACTATGTCTCGACACAACCTAAACCCGATTTGTTATCCCTAATTTTAGCTAGAACAATATATATAAGTGTACTCCTATTTTTTTTTTCGACATAGTAAAATTAGTGATCACTTACTCCTTTGGACACAGACACATTGCCAAACCACATACTATTCACTAAATCGTGCAATCTTAACAATCCTAATAGTAATTATTTTGTTTGGGTGTTTTGGGTTCATCATAAAAAGAACATATTTGGGATATGTTGGACATGATAAAAGTTACATTGGAGATTATACTTAATAATTGGAAGCCAAAATGAGAGACGAATTCTGTGACATTTCAAAAATTAAAATCCAAAACACCTTTGGATATTAGAGGAGATTTGTTGATACAATCATTGAGTGAGAAAGTGGACTTCAGAAATTTCGTATATTTCTGATGACATTATTACTAATAATATAATATCTTATTTGAGTACTTTAGGAGTCATATATATTTTTTAATTAGATTTAAATCCGGATTCGGTAGAATCAACGAACATGTGTTCAATATGAAAATCGAAATTTTAAATAGTTCAAAATTCACCTTATTTTTAGCACTTTTGCTCCTCCCAAAGAAGAAAAAGTTGCAGGGGTCCTTGGTCATGCTTTTGCACCATTGACAACATCCCAGCATTTACTCGGAGTTGTGGATGAACCAACTTCTTCCAAAGTCATTTAAAACTTGCTAAGAAAAACCCATAAAAATTGAATCCCAGCATTTACTCGGAGTTGTGGGTGAACCAACTTCTTCCAAAGCCATTTAAAACTTGCCAAGAAAAAATAAAAAAAAATAAAAATTCAAAACTTGGTAGTTGGTACTTCAATCCACCTATAGAGGTTAGTGTTACTGTGTTAGGTCTGTTCAGGAGAAAGGGTTAGACGTTTGACAACGCTTTTTAGAATATTGTTGTGTTTTAATAAGAAAGAAAAATGTATTAACCACATGTGAATCCTACAAATTCAACGATAAATTTAAAGAAAAATATAAAAAGATATTTGTATAGGAGAATGACACCAGACATAGCTTCTTTATTTATTTATTTTCCTCTACTTCAATTGAAGCCTTGATGATTTCATATCTATGCCATAACCCTTTGATTATTGAAGGGGGGAAAGTTTAGAGAAGTTATTTTATAAAAAGCCAATAGGCATACTAGTTTAAGTTTTGATAAAGATATATATATATATATATATATATATATATATATATATATATATATATATATTCTCAATTCAAAATGTTGATGTAATAGTATCAACCAAATGTTGGATTATTCATTGTTAAAAAAGAAAAAAAAAAAATCTAAAGATTGGCTGGAAGTGTACATCACATTAGCATTGATGAATAATTGCTAGGATAAAATTTATTTTTTAGCATTAATTTTTGGCATAGAAACCAAAAGTTGATAGAAAGACGTAAATGAAACTAGGTTGGGAGAAATTTTTTATTTCAGTTTAAATAATGCTATATATTATATTTTGTTGGGTGGGCTTAGGCTCTTTTAATCCCAAAAGTTAGTTCAAGAGCTAAGTTTTTCTTTACACTTATAAAGTGACCATCAACCCCTTCAAATGAAGTTTTCTCTTACACTTATAGACCGACCATTAACCTCTTTTACAATCGATATTGGATAATCCAAACATATTCTCATTGAATTGACGTGATTGATGAAAGAAATAAAGCCACTAAAATTTATATTCTTTGTCTTTTGTTTTTTTGGAGCAAACAAAACAAGCTGTTAAATTACTTTGCCTCTAGTTTTCCGTGGCGGCTAGCTAGGAAATTAAGGACGAGTGTTATTTTCCTACAAAACGTCAAAGTAATGATTTGAGTAGACCGATGAATCTCTATCCTCTCCTAAAAGATCTTGGAAAAATGTTTTGAGCCCACATGATTTCATGGAATGCCAAACCTTATCTACAGTTCATTATTACGATTTCACAAATCATTTATATAAGAAATTCATCACACATGCACTACAATAAAGCTGATTTTTAGCCACAACGGGCGCTAAAAGTTTAATAGTAGACGCTATTCAGCTTCGTCCGATAAGTTGGACGTTAATGCTCCAACGGCGTCCACAAAGGTCAACGCTAATAACACTTTTTTGTTTTTTTTTTTTTTTACTAATTACACTTTCTAATGAACGCTATAGAGCTAAAACTAATGAAGTTATTATGGTTCTAAGGAGTAGTTCAATCGGCTGTGAATCACGCCTAATAAAATAGAGGTCACTAGTTTCAATTTCTTTCATATTCCTTTACGTGGATATATGAAAAAAATAAAATAAAAATAAGGATATAATGGACGCCCGACGGTATTCTACAATAGAAAACTAATAACTATAATATAGGGCAAACAATTTTTATGTTAAGTCAATTTAATTAAATGAGTTGAATTAAGTTTATATTTATGTCCTCAAAACTGACACTAGATTACTAATTATGAAAGAATTTTCTAGAAGAATCGAGAGTAAAAATACTAACCCGGAGTAGATGCAATATCGTAGTTCTGTCCATCTCCTCACTTTTCTCTTCACTGATGCTGAGAAGGATATCTAAGAAATCACCGTCTGTGATACAACCGGACTCTTTCCTCGACTGCAACCGTTGGCAGATCAAGCGGTCCAACAGCGCCATGATCTTTCTAACGTGACCTTCCATCCGCCGCCTTATGCCTTGAGGGTCGATCCTCTTAAGCACAGGGAAAAAATCTGCCAAGTTGGGATTCCCCGCCTCTTTCATGATATTCCAGATGAGCTCCTTCAACGCTCCGGCCTTGTCGGAATCCCGGCCGGCCAAGTCCACAGAAAAGATGGTGTTTGATAAGAGATTAAGCGTCGTCTTGAAAGCTGCTTTCCCAATCTCCACCACCTCGCCGGTTAGGCTGCACTGACGAGTTTCGGCGAGGAGCTCTTGCACTTTCTTGTGCCGGACATCTTCGTTGGCTTCGAGTATTCTGTTGGCGAATAGTTCGCCGCTGCATATTTTCCGGAGGCTCCTCCAGCGGCTTGAAATGGGTATCCATGGCAAGCTGAACTCGTCGCTGTTGTAGACTCGGATTGCGTCCGGGATGGTCCGGTCGGCCAAGAACCGGTCATGTGTTTGGAGGACTTGTTTGGCGATGTCTGCTGAAGAGATTACTATTGTTGTCACTTTGCCTAGTTTTAGGCTCATTATGGCGCCATGAGCTCTGGCAAGCTTCGTCAGGGATTTGTGGGGTTTATCGCCGAGTTCTAAGAGGTTTCCGATGACCGGAAAAGGTTTTGGACCCGGTGGAAGCCTTTTGCGATTTGCTTTGCTTCTAGGAAATATATGGAAGGTTTTGATCAACATAAAACAGATGAGGCAAAGACATATTATACAGCTCAAGAAATCCATCTATCTTTCCATATGACACTCCGAAAAGATTACTTTAATTTCATGCAAAAGAAATGAAGGAAAAAGAAAAGCAGTGTTTCTGGTTCATGCTTTTGCACCATCCGGATCTCCAGCTGCCAGCTGGGGATATTTATCCCATCTCAATGCATACAAGTACAGAAGATAAAACAGAACTTGAGGCCAGGATTTATGGGGACATGACGTACAAAGGAGCATAAATATCTATGGGTGGTCGATATCACTAATAGGAATCACAATAAAATCCATGGGCAAGTGGAAGAGTTGAAAATATCTATGGGTGCCTTCTCATTATTAATAGGGTTTCTATCTGCCAGGCAATTTTCACTCGCACATGATAAATGAGTTAGATGGCTATAACTATTACAAAATATCTAGTTTGATGGAAATTTTCTATAACCTATTTTAATAAGTAACAAGTGTCATTTAATACCTTTGAATTTCTAAAAAATTAATGTTTAGGCTCATAGGTTAGTAAAATGGTGACAAATGTATGTTAAAAATATTAAATAAAATGTGTAAGAGATGACACTTGGCATATATTAAAGTAGGTTTGAGGAAATTTCTTTCAAACTAATTTAGAGGAAATGTCTGTCATTTGATAAATACCAAACCATACCAATAGTTCATTATTACAGGTTAGATCGGCCTTAATTGTAATATTATTTCACGACTGCCAAAAAATTACATCAAACTGCGATACATCCAATCATCCTTGTTACTTAATGCCCAATCGTATGAAATCATCATTCTCCTCTTATGATAGGGATATATAGTTGGCATTTAATGGCACATGGATAATAACGGATTAATTATATTGGATCGGTATTTTTGTTTTGTTTTTTTTTTTTTTAACTTTTTAAGAAAAACAAAAATATTATTTTAATATAACTAATTGGATATTATCCAGTTCAAATAAATTGAAGATGATCTTATTCCATGGAATTCCTTTACATATCAACAATTCATTATTACGATATTATTATGTATTACAAGAGATATATGGCTGGAATATTTTATCTCCCTAAAGCTCGTGTCATGCAGCCCATTTGGGATGCGGACCCACATAGGGTCAGATCGGCCTAGTAATATTATTTCACGACTCGAAAAAATTACATCAAACTACGAAACATCCAATCATTAGGAGTGTACAAGCGGATACTGAATTTTAATAACCGCAACCGCTTCGCTTAGGCGGTTAGCTGTTATTCAAACTAATAACCGGCAATTTTATAATCACTTTCTTTTATATGGGCTTTTGAGATTTTTAAGGTGTTTTGGGCTTTCATTGGGCCTATTATTTGGGCTTATTTAAATAATTTTAGGTCGAAGTGTTCTCGAAAATAATGAATATGATAAAACCCTGTCCCTAATATAACATTAAAACGACACCGTTTTGGTGTTTAACATCAAAACTACCAAACAACGTTGTTTTAATGTTATATTTTTAATATAAAATATAAAATAATATATTTATATTATTATATATGAGGGTAGGTGGTTAGTGGTTATTAACCGCTTTTCCCTTCTCCTAAAACTGCTAACAGCTCCGCCCTAAGAGGTTTTTTTATAACCGCCTACCAAAGTGATTATGCTACTAGCAGTTAGTGGTTGCGGTGCGGTTATAACTGCTCGTTTGTACACCCCTACCAATCATCCCAGTTACTTAGTGCCGCATGGTATAGGAGCAGCATTCTCCTCTTATTATAGGGATAGTCACTACAAAATAACAATTTTTTTTTTACTAGAGATTTCTGACGTTTTAGGGTGTCCGACGCGTCAGGAAAATTTTTTCTGACGTGTCGTTTCTAACGCGTGTAAATTGTCAGGAGCATAGGTGACAGGAAAAAAATTTTCCTGACAAGTCAGTGGGCAAAACGTCAGAAAATTCTGACGCTTTGGTGTATCACACATCAGAAAATGTGGATTTTTTTTTTCTCAATTAAAAAATTTATTAATTTAAATTAATTTTCAATTAATTTTTTTTTTTTTTTAAGAATTTCTCTGCACCAAGAAACGAAAATCAAAAATCTTCTTCTCTGCACCATTAATGGTGCAGAGAAGAAGATTTCAAAAACCCAAATATTTGGGTTTTTGAAAGATTTTGGTTTCTCTGCACCATTGTAGATTTCAAAAACCCAAATATTTGGGTTTTTGATTTTATGAATTTCTCTGCACCTCTCTTCTTTTCTATCTCCATTTTCAAAAACTCAAACCCAAAACCCAAACCAAAAAAATCTTCAAAAAATCAAAAATCCAAGTGTCAAACCCAACAAATCTTCAAAAACCCAAAAATCTTCTTATCTTCTCTTCTTCTTCTTCTTCGTGTATTTTTTTTTTTTTTTTTTAACGTACCCAGCTTCTCGATCTTCTCCTTTTCTTTATCTTCTTCTTCTTCGATCTGCTGCTTTCATTTTTTTCCTCTAGATCTAGAGGGAGCTGCCGTGCAGTGTGCAGAAGGGAGATTGAGAGAGGAGAGACGAGAGAGACAGAGAGAGAGAGAGAGTGGGGAAAATAAATGAAGAGGGAAAAAATAAGAAGAGTGAAAAAGTTGAAGGGAAAAAGAAGAGGGAAAAAATTTTAAAATCCCGCCCATTGTTTTATGATATGTGAATATCGGGTATCGAGAGGGTTTCTGACGTGCCAGGTGTCGCACGTCAGAAATTTCTGAAGTGCGACACCACTACAAGAAATTAGGTCTTTAGGGGCCCCTAAAGGTCCTAAAGTGGACGCTGTTGCCAACAGCGTCGACTTTTCGACCCTAAAGGTGTCGACGCTAATAGTCCGACCCTAATGATCAAATGTCTGATTATCAGGGTCCACTTAAAAGTCGACCCTAATGATCACTTTTAGCGTCCACTTTATCGCCCCTAAAAGTCGCAATGTTTTGACCCTAAAGATGATGTAAATGGAAGCAAAAGTCGACCCTAATAGTCAAGCATTAGCGTCCACTTTTAGTTAACCATTAGGGTCCACTTTATCGACCCTAATGGTCCTTTAAAAAAAATAATAATAATAACTATCAGCGTCCAAACCAAAGTGGACGCTGATAGTTAACCATTAGGGTCGACTTTTGTCGACCCTAATGGTCCTAAAAAATTCTCAAGCAAATTAACTATCAGCGTCCACTTAGAGTCGACCCTAATGATCACTTTTAGTGTCCACTTTATCGACTCTAAAAGGCGCAATGTTTTGACCCTAAAGATGATGGAAGTAGTCGACGCTGATAGTCAACCATTAGCGTCCACTTTTGTGGACGCTAATGGTCCAAAAAAATTTTAAAAAAAATTTGACTATCAGCGTCCAAATTAAAGTGGACGCTGATAGTTAACCATTAGGGTCCACAAAGTCGACCCTAATGGTCCTAAAAAATCAACAACAAAAAAAATCTGCGATCGATCGCACTTGGAGTGCGATCAATCGCAACGTCAATAGGTTTTCGATCTCAAAATGTAAAAAACCTACTGACGTTGCGATCGATCGCACTTCAAGTGCGATCGATCGAAGTGCGATCGATCGCAACGTCAGTAGGTTTTCTACATTTTGAGATCGATCGCACAATCATGTGCGATTGATCGCAGTACCAGTAGGTTTTCAAGTAGGTTTTTTATATTTTGCGATCGATCACACTCCAAGTGCGATCGATCGCAAAACCAGGAAACAAATTCATATATTCGTGGAACTTAGATTTATCTTGGCTGCCTTAGAATCCATTTTGGGCTCTATTTTATAATCATTATATGCTGGTTTAAGAGATCCATTAAACTGAAAAATGATGTGCATGTTTGGCGGTAAGGATATCTTTTCCAACTTTCATCCTTGTTCAATTCGGTAGCTTACTTGAGAAAAGACAATATAAAGAATATGGAGAGTTAATCATAGATTATGGTTATCTCATTCTGTTTAGGTAATACGTTTTTATTCCAATAACCTAAGCTAAGTGTTTTGGGTTAGGCAATTCTCCCACAGCTTCCCTGTATGCGTAAAAGAAATTGTAGCCGAATGAACTAACTTTCAGTTGCTTAGCATTTCCTTGGTCTAGGCAAAAATTAATAAATATGGATTTTGGCTGTGGAAAAATATGAAGATTGAGAGGAGAATATTAGCATTTCCTTGGCATTCAGTTTGCTGGAATTTTGACAGAATATTGATAGCTAGTGCAGCCAAGTGCAGGATTTACTCATGAATTTAAGGCTGGAAATTTCGAAACTCTATAAATGTTCCCCTAAAAACATTTATAAAAAGGAAATCTTACCAAGCTTAAAATACATACACAAACATATTTAGGCTTTCATAACACTAACCTTTTTATAGGGATATCCAAGTCAGCAATATAATGGAGTGTAAAACTGATAAATTCCTGCACATTTTCAATCCATCAGGACAAGGAATTGATAAATATAGTATGCTAGAAAATGTTTTGTACAGAGTTTTAGTCTACCATACAACTCTATAACCTACACCCATAGCCATTCTCACTATCCATTATTACTATAGGCTCGCAGAAGAACAACTAATAAGATGCTTTATGAGCCACAAGACCATTCTCAGAAAATACATAATCGTAGTCATCAATAACTGCAAAGAGAAAAGAGACACTTAATAGTATAGTCATGTACATATGAAAAATTGTGAAGTAGACAACTGCATTTGGCCCTAATTTTGAGAACTATTGAAAACCAATCAGATAATGCTTATAAAGGTTAGACTTGAAACTCATTTATAATCCATAGAAAACATAATGCTTGATTGTCAAGGTTCATGACGAATATTCACATGAAAAATACATTTGAAAGCTAAGAACCAAAGTATATTTTTAGATCATGTTGAAACAAATGGAATAATCAAACAGATTTTGGGTTCCTAGCTCTTATAGCTAAGCAATTACCTTTCGAAGTTCCCGCATGAATTCTAACAGCATTGGAGTGACCACCTAGCATTTGAGTGGAAAAAGTTGCATCAAAGACAATTTCAAGCGGATACATGGAAATGTTACTTCCATGCAATAAATCTAAGAAATAACAACTTGCTTACCTATATCCTATGCTGCTGTGACCATAATAATATAAACAATACAATGGAACAAAATTAGCAAGCAAAATGAATCAGAGAAGAAAATTGGTACCTTTCTTGGAGCAGTAAGGGTCCCATCCACATCAAATAAAGCAATTAAACCAGGATTCCTAATGGCCATTTCGCTCAACATATTTTTTTGCAACACCAAATCCACAATATCACAACATCAAAATTATGTAAGACACCACCATTATACCACTAAAACTTTAATAACTAGACAACTAACCGTATCCACAATAGATGACCAAAACACATAAGACCCAACTTATTCTAAAGCCAGGGCACCATCCCAAATAAAAAAAATTAAAAATTAAAAATTAAAAATGCATCTTCTCCACTGTCACACCACCAAAGCAAGCTTTAGCCAAAAGCTAAAAAAATTCAACACAATCACTCAAAAAACCATAGCCTCATGTATGTTTAGTGTAAATAGTTTTTATTAGATGCATTCTCTTGCTAGCGGCAGCTGAAATTAGCTCACAGTACAATTTCCAAATGGGAATTTCAAGAAATGGGCATTGTGCTGAAAACAGAGGAGCAAATTCTCAAAGGGACTGATTGGGAAATCAGGACTCGAGTAATGCGTGCAGGGAAATTCAAGAAATCTGAAATAAATAGGAATCTGTGTTGCAGATCGGGGCTTCAAGATAGAATTCTATGTAAATAAAGCTGTTAATCAGTTTGATTTGAAGGAGTCTCTAATGTCTTTGTAGTTTGTTGTTTGTCTGTAGAAGGTGGTCTAAGTTTGTAGCAGTAGTAAATCTGTGCGCAGTAGCAGTAGGTAGTTGTGTCTCACAGGTGGTAAGTTTGTTTTAGTAAAATGATGCTCATTCATCCAAAAACAAATTTCTACAAATGGGGTTTATACAAGAACAAAGAGAACATGGCAGAGGACAAGAAAAGGCAGAAATTTGAAGATGAAAAATCTGATAGAACAAGAACCCAAAAACTTAAATACAAAAACAGAGAAAAATAAAAATAACAGAGAGTGAGAGAGAGACTTGATGACCAGAAGATTGATGAACGGCAGTGCGGCAGATATCGCCAGCCTTCTTACCGGGGCACACGGCATCAACAGAGACTCCAAATGCCTGCAACGCTTGAAAAGGAACCATCACCTGCAATCAAAAATCACACTGCAAGACATTAATCACATACATCAATTCAAAGGTGCGCCGGAGAGAGAGCTGTCGGAGACAGCTTAGTGCGCCGGAGAGAGAGAGACGAGCGCCGGAGTGAGAGAGAGAGAGAGAGAGAGAGAGAGAGAGAGAGTGAGAGTGATGAGGGAGGTAAGTGAGAGGGAGAGAGAGGCAGAAATTTCAGAAATTTGAGGGATTTTGGTGTTTTTGAGGTTTGGGGGAAAAAACACTGTCTGAAATTTTTGGTTCGAAAATTTCAGACACCGCGCGCGCCACTTGTTGGCGCAAAAATTGAGCATAATCAGCGGCAACAAAATTGGTCGCCGCTATTTAGGATTTTTTTTTTTTTTTAATTATACTTACAATATTTTTAGAATAATTAAGCACCTTTATATATATATATATATATTAACTGATTTAATGAGCCATTCGCAGTTTCACAGTCTGAATTAGTTCATACTTACACATGTATGGCTTAATCTTTAAGACAAGCATATGACTACTAGCAGGATCAACCAGGTACGAACCCTAATTCTCCATCACCCGTCACCACCATAGTAGGCCTCTATCCTACCATCGAAAGTTGATAGGGCAGAAATTTGAATGATGTGTCGCCGGCACGATGGCCGTGCGATCCGTCGAGTTATCATGAATCATCAGAGCAACGGGCAGAGCCCTATATATATATATATATAGTTACAATTTTTTTTTTTTTTAATTATACTTACAATTTTTTTAATTTTTGTTTTTCTTTATTTTCTCTTGTAATATGTTTTTTATTATTATTATAATATTAACTAATAATTTCCGTTTAATAAATTTTTATGATAAAGATCATTAAGTTGATATTTATCTTACAATTAATTATAAGATCAATACAAAATCCAAAGATAATATAAGATTAATATAACTAATGGACTAAGATAATATAAAAAGCTTATAGTTCAATTGAATGTTCGATTGAACCTTCAATTGTATCCAGTTTGATCAATCAATTGATCTTATCGTAATCAATATAATTAATTCACTAGAATCTATCGGATGTTTGATCGATCAATTGATTCTATTACAATCAATCGAACTAATTCACTAGGATCGATTGGATTTTCGATCGGATGTTTGATCTTATCACGATCAATTGAACTAACTTACTAGGATCGATTGGATGTTTGATTGATCGGATTTTCGATCCAACATTTGATTGATCATTTGATTCTATCACGATCAATCGAACTAATTCATTAGGATCGATCGGATGTTTGATCGATCATTTGATCCTATTACGATCAATCGAACTAATTCATTAAGATCGATCTCAATCGAACTAATTCATTAGGATCAATCGAATGTTTGATCGATCACTTGATCCTATCACGATCAATCAAATTAATTCAGTGGGATCGATCGGCTATTTGATCGATCATTTGATCCTATCACGATCAATCGAATTAATTCAGTAGGATCCATCGGATGTTCAATCGATCATTTGATCAATTAATTATATATATGAATATATATTATATACATACTTGTTAGTTACTATATACTAACTTAGTATTACTATTAAGTTAAGTGGTAGATCACATGATCTAAAGATGATGTGAATTGTAATTAGAAAAAAAAAAAAGATTATGTGAATTATTATATCATATGATCATATATATCACAAATTAAGTGATTAATATTAGAATCAACAATGTGTTTGTTTAGAGATATATGTTGTTGTTATGTTTAGAGTATTATGCTGTAGATATCATTATAAGTTAGATGTTTCGTCATATGGTCTACCATTATAATTTATATGATTATATAAAATGATCAATTGATGATTAAATCATGTGATTATATAATAACAAAATATACATATATAATATGACGTAAGTCAGAAGTATTTACAAACTTATACAAATACAACAATTAAGTACCCAGAGACTTAATAACTAGTTACTTAATAAACTAACATATTAACTAAGTTAATATATTAAATTACTAACCTAGTATAATTTACTATAGGTTATTTTGACAAAAACAAATTATATGTTACTTAATATATATATATATATATATATATATATATATATTATACATACTTGTCCGTTAATATATACTAACTTAGTATTACTAAGTAAGTTAACTATTTTCAAAAAACAATGACATGATGATGTGTATTATCATTCTAATTACATTAGATCATAGTTAATTAGTTAATTAAGTATGCTCTAGTGTAATTAGAATGATAATACATATGAACTTGATCTAATAATGTTTTTTTTTTTTTTAGAAAACTTTGTCCTATTCTTCATGAATTAAGTTTCATAATATTTAAGTATAATGTATTATCACTATAATTTATATGATTATATGACATGATCAACTGATTATTAAATCAACTGATTATATAATAACAAATTATACATATATAATATGATATAAATATACAAATATATACTAATACAATAATTAAGTATCTTGAGACTTAATACAATAATTAAGTATCTAGAGACTTAGTTTCAATGTATGTTATAAATCCATCTATGTTATACATTACGTTTCAAAAAGCTTTAGTGGACGCTATTGAGCTTGTAGTTTAATTTTATTCTTTTTTTTTTAAAAAATTTTAGAAGAGCTTTAGCGTCCACTATTGTGCATCAATTTTTTTTTTTTTTTTTTT
>NC_081543.1:29135079-29140780 GCF_901000735.1 Corylus avellana | reverse complement strand
TTTGAGTTTTTCTGATGTGGTGGCCTACCACGTCAGAATTTTTCTCTTCTTCCTTTCTTTTTCTTCTTCTCTTCTCCTTTTCTTTTTCTAGCTTCTCCTTCTTTTGTTTCTTTGATCTGCCGTGGAGAGAGGAGAGAGAGAGTGTGTGTAGGGAAAATAAATGAGGAGGGAAGAATAAAACGAGGAAAAAAGTTGAGGGAAAATAAGAAGAGGGAAAAATTTCAAAAAAAAGGAAGGTCTCTTTTTTTTTTTTTTTCTTTCTTCTCTGATGCACTATTTTTTAGCACGTCAGACATTTCTGACGCACCAGTGTGGTGCGTCAGAATTTTCTGACGCACCAAACTGACACATCAGAAATTTCGGATGCGCCAATTTGGCACGTCAAAATTTTTTGACGTGTTATTTTTAGCAGGTCAGAAAATGCTGACATGGCAAAAATAATGTACTGTTTGCCACGTTGCCAAGCAAGTGATCGTGATTCATGGACACACCTCACGCAACCTAGTCAGAGGCCAACACATGATAGGGTTATAAAAGGAAGATATGGACTTCGACTAAAGAGATAAATGATCAAAAAGAGGTAAGCTTTCCACTTATTCGTTGATTCAAACAAAAATTTATTCCATCAGACTTTCTAGAGGGAAGGACTTTTACCAAGCTTTCAACTTAGTCATCAGAGATATTTCGCATTGGTTCACCCGATAAGGCCTCTAAGCCCTTTTGTTTTAGTAATTTCAGGTTCTCCTCGATGTGGAATTGATCGTATAGATTTTAGCACCATTAGTTGGCGCCATCTATGAGAACCACCAGGTCGAGGAGTGTTAGAGCATTCCCAGCAGACTCCCTATAAGGGAGTCTGTTCCCTATGTGTAGGGAATATGGCCAAAAAATCACAAAAAATGTCCTACAGCAGATTCCCTAAATGAGCCTCAACCATGAGGATTGCTACAGTAGAACCCAAAGTATAGGGTTCCACTATTGCGATCCTTATGATTATTAAATTCAAAAAAAACATTTCTCTCTCTTCTTTACGCTCTCCTCTCTCCTCTCTCCTCTTACAATTCTCTCTCCTCTCTCCTCTTATATATATAATATAATTAAAAAAACAAATATTTTAATGATATAGGGAATGATTAAGGGAAGCTATTGGGGTGTATTTTGACATAAGGAAGCAAAAAGTAGTTTGGATCCTTAAATATAGGGAAAATGACGAGGAAGCTGCTGGGAATGCTCTTAGGAGGGTACCCTCAAGGAGGGCCAATCCTCTAGGAACAATGCATTTCCACTATGGACATCCACCTCCAGCAAATGACCCAGAATATGGACCAAATGTTGCAGTAGAACCAGCTTAATAAGAATCATCTCCAGCGGATGAAACCGGAGCCCTCTCATCAAAGTGAGAAAATCTCAAGCTTACCTTTATCGGAAGAGAATGAGACAGAGGACAAGGAGAGGAATGAAAGAGACTCGGAAGGGGTAAGCCACTCAATCCCCATGGGAAGGGAGTCGAACGGAAAGCAAGTCGGCTTCAACTAGCTAGGTAAGCAGCTGATTCAACGCTCGTTTAAATGACTTTCAGACTCAGTTGGAGGAAACGTCTCGAAAGATGAATGACAAACACCCTTCTGCCATGGATGGGATCCAACAGAACGCCAACCACTTGTTCGTAGCTAAAATCATGGGATCTCCCCTTCCAACAAAGTTCATAGTGCTCCACATGGATGTGTACTATTTTAATTTTTACGGGAAAACTTCACTAAGGCCCCATGAACTTTCGGCCGATTTTGCAAACCCCCTCTGAACTTCAAAAACTCTCATTTTGGACCCTTAAACTTCCATTTTCTCTCACTTTGGACCCCTCCGTCAGTTTTAAACGTTAAATTTAACGGTTTGACTTTTTTATACCCATTATACCCCTCGTTAAAACTACACCGTTTTGGATTCCTAAAAATTACAACTCACCCAGCCCAAAACGACGTCGTTTTGGGCATTAATTTTGTTTTTGTTTTTTTTTCAAAAAAAGCAAATGGCATTATAAAAGAATATTAACAATCAGGTGCTTCCATTGGTAAAATGGAATTGGATCGATACATAATTTATTGAAGCCAGTTTCATATCTTTTTCCCTTTTTTTTTTTTTTCTTCTTTAACTTTTTTAAAAAAAAAAAAAATTAATGCCCAAAACGGTGCCATTTTGGGCGGGGGGTGGGTGCTGTAGTTTTGGGCATTTTCGGAATTTCAAGTGGGCTGGGTAGGGGTATAATGGGTATTTAATATTGAAAACTAAAAGATGGGCCTAAAGTGAGAGAAAATGGAAGTTTAAGGGTCCAAAATGAGAGTTTTTGAAGTTCAGGGGGGTCTGCAAAATCAGCCGGAAGTTCAGGGGGCCTTAATGAAGTTTTCCCAATTTTTACTGATATGTTAGCAGTTTACATTTGAAAGTGTGAGAATAAGATTCTATTTAGTTTGCGGAATAGATCCTTGGAATTGAATTATTATTTTTGTTTGGAAGGGTCCTATTCCTAGAAATAGTTATTCTCTTGAAAATAATTAATCCCTTATACAGAGGAATATCTATTCTCTACAAAATGAGATGAATAACTATTAACGAGGGAATGGATAAGGTTTTTCAAAAAAACTATTTTTTTTTTTGTAGATGGCCAACCACCCACAGAAGGCCCTAGGAGTGACCGCACCATCCCAACGGGCCTCGTGGTAGACCGGTAAGGCCCTCTAGGCTCTAGGAGTGGTGCCACACCTTCAACCATTTTTTTTTTTTTTTAATTTTTTTTAATTTGAGTTTTGGAAAGATTAGAAATCATATCGACTTTTTGGTAATTGGTTCAATTCTAATTATGAAATGCGTTGCTAGTAAACTAAAAAATTGAAATAATTATTTTATTCCAAGTTCTTTTATTCCCAATAATTTGTATAGCATTTTGGAATTCTCATTCCACAAACCGTTCGGCCCCAGAATTTGTATCGCATTTCTCTTTGTACCAATAAAATGGGGCGAGCCTTTCCTCCCAATAGATTATCTCCGCAGTCTCCCCTTCCTCCAATGTCCAAGCATCCCCCAACAGGTCCAACAAAACACAGCAATCCACGTGCAAGCAAAGCGCGCCCTACTCTCACAAAATGACGCATGTTCTTCAAGCTTCGACGCCTTTGCACACACTCTCCAAAAGACTTTCTTTTTCCTCTACCCTCACTCTGCTTCACACTCACCGGTGGAGACCCTTCTCTTGCCAAATGTCCGCCGAGTCGTCCCCACTGACTCACTCTACCACCCTCCCGATTCAACTCGCTGAACCCGTCCAGATCGTCGCCGCGCCTGGCATCTCCGTGTCCGAGTTCAGGCGAGTTACACTACTTTTTTCTTTTTGTTCCATAATTACTAATTGCAGATCGAATAATATTTTCTTATAACACTATGGAAAATTTGATAAGGCTCTGTTTGTTTCTGTTGGGAAGATTAACTAGAATCTTTTCGGCAATGATGTGTTAGTATTGGAACACCCTCAACTCAACTGAAAAGAAAGGTTAAGATAATGGGCTTCGACCCAATTGTGTTATACTAACCATTCACGTTCATGATGCCTTTCCAACATAAAACTTAATTCTTGTTTCGGTTTTGAACGACTTTTAGGGGAAACTAGCTGCATTAAATATGATAAGCTGTGTCTTGAAGCTTTGTTTTATTATTAAGTTTCCAAAAAGAAAAATATACTTTCTGGGAAAATGTTAGTGGAACCATTTTCCGTGAAAATGGTTTGTGTAGTGCTTTTCTTTGGACTGGCTGTTGTTGGGAGAGAATACTGATAACTTTCGAAGGATGAACTTGGAATTTAGCTCATTTGTCTGATTTAGTGAGTCTTTGGTACCTATTAGCTGAAGTGATTTGTGCTAAATGACTGGTTTATCCCAAACGAGAAAAATTTTGTGCTTGTGTGGGGGTGTAGATTTTCCATTTTAAGATGCTGACACATGAAATATTTAACTGAAATATTTAGCTTAAATGGGACATTTTCTGCTTTGATATTATTTTAAACCATCAATTATCCAAAAAGTTTAAATTAACATGAAAAAATGAATTTAATCATTTAATTTAATTGATATTCAAATACTTTGGATGACAAAAATAGTTTTTGAGGAAGTGCCAATTTGACAATTTTTCCAAAATTGCTTTTTGGGACACAAAATCACTTTGCACATTAGTACCAACAAACAGAACCTTACTTCATGGTTGGCCTTTTGGTCTTACTTTGATGGTACCTGGTTTTGCAGGACTGCTATTAATTCCTCCTTGTTCAAGCAGTGGTTAAGGAACTTGCAGAGTGAAACTGGAATTTTAGCTGACAATGCCATGTCTCTGAAACGTGTACTTATCCAGGTAGCAATCCTCATATAGATTCATACACATATGGGTATGTAGGAATGTATGTATATGTGAATCCTAATTTGTAACATTCCAGTATTAATTTCTACTGAATCATCACTAGAGATTCGTTATTATCTTTTGATGCATTAGATAAGTCGCTGAGATTGCGACTTCCATCATTATTTTTTTCTTATTGTTATAACAGTCATATTGGAGACTGTATAATGTATTTTCTAATATTTTTTTGTTGGTACCAGGGAGTAGATATGTTTGGAGAGCGCATCGGGTTTCTCAAGTTCAAAGCAGACATTTTTGATAAGGAAACTGGAAAAAAGGTATTTAATCATCTCCATGTACTGTTCTGAATCTAAATTAATTGGGTTCAATTATTTAAGTTATATTCATCTATGTTCATTTCGAGTTTTTTGTGCCCCTTGTTTTATCACTACCTAGTGTCTAACAGAATAGCCTCAGTGATGCTCATATGCCGTGCCTTGGGAAATATATATCTCATCTGTTGTAGCAATTTTCATACTGTGCATCTAATGCTTCATCCTCTCTTTCTGTTTTGAAATAAAAATGCACTTAGGTTCCAGGTATTGTATTTGCACGAGGACCGGCTGTAGCCATACTGATCCTCTTGGAGTCAGATGGTGAGACTTATGCTGTTCTTACTGAACAGGTTATTTTTTTATTTTTATTTTTTTTCCTGTTGTACACTATTCTTTATGAAGCCTTACCTAAAATTTATTGAAAACATAAATATTATTATATATATTAGAAATTGATCTGAGATGAGCACTACAGTGCTACTCAACCCAGACCTTATTGGAAGTTCTTACATGTATAAGGTTAGGGTCCCTATTGGGAGGCTTATTTTGGAATTGCCTGCTGGAATGTTGGATGATGACAAGGGTGATTTTGTTGGCACTGCAGCTCAAGAGGTCTCTCTCTCTCTCTCTCTCTCTCTCTCTTGCTCAGAATACATGTATTATAATGTGCATGTGTGTCTGTGCATCTATCTTATCCTTTTTTTTTCCTGTGCATGTAATCTCTAGCATATCAAGTGATCTATATTGTCACACATCTACTAGTTTTGCAAAGTTTTAAATGTATGATTTTAATCTTCTGATTATGACAGGTTGAGGAGGAGACTGGTATACACATAAATCTAGAAGACATGGTTGATCTCACAGCCTTCCTGGATCCATCCACTGGATGCAGAGTCTTTCCTTCTCCGGTAAGCTGGTGATGTTCATTGTTCTGATGCAAGTTTGGGTTTGAGAAATTAGTGCACATAGAAACAAGGATTTCAAGATTT